>NW_019416300.1:655912-669833 GCF_000390285.2 Anoplophora glabripennis | reverse complement strand
AAGCTTCAAAAATCCTGAATTACAAGTGTCTGCGATGAAAATTGCATTAATTATTAGCAATTGAAAAAAGCGGACAATTTCGACCATTTTTGAGCTCTTGCGCATAAACAAATTATCGGAATTTAATCGGACTTGTCTTATTTTACAGATTTATTTAATACCTACCTTTTTTGTATAAACCTTTTTTTCTCTATGAATAACAGTTTTTTTACGCCAGTCGAAAAACTACTTTTTCATAATTTTGACCATTGTTTTAACAAAGTTTCCCAACTAGTCTCGAGTTGATTTTTTGGTATTTTGTTTATAACACGTTTCTGAACAATATTCCGCAGAAAAACTTCTAATAGTATTTTTTTCCCGAAAAAAAGCTATAATGATTGGCCTATAGGAGGTGATGACATTCGCAATAATTTTCGCTAAATCTGCATCAAATAAGCTTTAATTTAAAAAAAATGTAAAACGATTCGTTAATTCTTCTTCGAGATATTTGATTTTGACCCATAGTGCGGCGTCTTTAAGGGTAGACAAAATCGCCGTGCATTTCGAAGAACAGTCCGCAATCCTTCGGAGACAGTTTTATTTCAATCGTGAAGGAGATTCATCCGTGCGTGTCCGAGACGTTTCGAAAGCGGGTCCCAAAAAATTAAGCCCGACATCTGCGGGCGAAATAAATCTGACCTATATAACTAAAAATCCTTTAGTCAATTTGCAAATAGCCGCTGTATTCACGATTCCACACAAAATCCGTCCAGTATACTATTAATACCTCCGATTCCCCCACCACCGCGCTGTCGGTCTCGCGCTCGTCGGCCACCGCGGAAAGGACGTCCACATACTACATTTCAAATTGAATAACATCATTTTAAAGTCTGGCTTGTAAATAATACAGTGTGAGTGGTCTTTTTTGGTGGATAATTCGCGTGAAAATCGAGTGAGATGGCCTCTTTGATTACTGTGCGCATCAGCAAGGGGGATTCCCCAAATTTGGGCTTCCGCCTGCAGGGCGGCAAAGACTTTGCAACGCCGCTGGTCATCCAGAAGGTAGGAATTTCTTGCATTTTTCGGCTTATCTCGCGGGCCGGTCGAATCGCATTCCGGTCCCGCAATAATAAAAAAATATGCGGGACCGCTTCGTTGCCCGGTGTTGGATTACACGCGATTATTAATGCTTTTGTTTATTTATAGCCAGAGCGGATTGTTGCTGCATTGTTAGCCGATTTTTAACGCGGTGCTCGAAAATTTGTTGTAGATTACTTACATAATTGTTTTGTGAGGGGTTTTACGTTATTTTTAGACAAAACCGCCCGGTGCCGTTGCGAATTTTTTGACGCTGGCTCATCGGTGACATATAAACGCTAATTTTAGATTTTCGTGTGTAAATGTCTTGGTAATTCAATACCTTGCTGCTTTTTCAAGTTTTCCTCGACGGAAAACCGGCAAAACAACAAATTGTCGTTGCTGCATCTCATAGTTCTGTCAGAATTTTAAACAATTTTGCTCAAAAAAAAGGAAACTGCACAAAAATCTATAAATTATTGTAGCTCTCATGTCGTTCGACTTAAAACTCTAATTTTTCATTATTTTTTGCAAATATTTTGGTTCGTTCCAAGTTTTCAGAGCTGTTCTTTGTAGATAAGATTTCTCAGTTCATATCGTAGGCTATTGACTATGTCAAAAAAAAGAGGGTACAAAGGAACTAGAACGTAACAGAAATTTTATTGTTTGATATGTTCAATTGACCCTAAAAAGTGATAAAACCGCGGAGTGCTACATTTTAAAGGGGTGCGTTTTTGAGAACAAAGTAAAAAGGTGGTATTTTCAGTTTTTTGAGGTTTACTCGAAAACTATGCATTTTTTCACTATAGTTGTCAGCAGAAAAGTTGTAGCAAATTGAATTTCCAATCGAAATGAGACCTTTTGAAGTCAATTCTCAGTCAGTCATTTATTTTTAACAAAAATATGCCCAAAAACAAATAAAAAATAAACCGAAAAAAATGTGTTTTTTTTTCTTTTTGGTTTTTTGCCCACAATTTTTTTCTGAGAGGAGTTAGGTATAGGCATTGCTTCACAGAAAAAAAAGTTAATTAATTAATTGTTGTTTAAATAAATAAATAATAATATCCAATCACCTAGAAACTTATTTTAACTTTCACATTCACGAAAATAAATTTATTAGACAAAATAATACCGAAAGTAATAAAAAATTTATAAAAATAAGAAAAAGTATCGTTGGTTAAATTAACATATCTCGGTTGATTTTAATTGTACAAATTTCAACCAAGCACCATTTTAAAGGTCTTGAAACCAGCTTTCATTTGAATATGGCATTACATTACTAAATTAACTCAGAAAACATTAACTTTTTTTCTGTGAAGCAATGCTTATACCTAACTTATCTCAGAAAAAAGTTGTGGGCCAAAAACCAAATAGAAACAAAAACGCAGTTTTTCGGGTTTTTTTTACTCGTATTTTGGGCATATTTTTGTTAAAAATATTTTTTTTAACTTCAGAAGGTCTCATTTCGATTGGAAATTCAATTTGCTACAATTTTTCTGTTGACAACTATAGTGAAAAAATGCATAGTTTTCGAGTAAAACACATAAAACTGAAAACCTTTTTACTTCGATCTCAAAAACGCACCCCTTTAAAAGGTAGCACTCTGCAGTTTTATCATTTTTTAGGGTCAATTGAACATATCACACAATAAAATTTCTGTTACGTTGTAGTTCCTATCTAAAGTATATAGTCAATAGCTTATCGACACTATAAATATTTCTATATACACAAATTTTCCTCCAAAAAACTGCACAAACACTATAAATATTTGTAGTTCATTTGCAAAACTTTTAGTCTATCTCTATTTTTTATTCGTATTAATATTTGCCTAAAAATGAAAACTGCACAGACAACTATATATTTCTGTAAATCCCATGTTGTTTTACCTTTTCAAAACTTCCTTATTTTTTTATATTCTAGCTTTATTTTCTTGTTTTACAAACCTTTTAGTCCATATCAAGTTTCCAGATCAGTTTTTTTGTGCACAAGATTTTTTAATTAATATCGACACTATGAAATATACAGGGTGTTCCTTAATGATATGCAAATATTTAAGCGAAAATTAATGATGGTTTGATTTATAAACTATGGTTTAAAAATGTCCCGTTGCGAAAATACGGGGTGATAAAATCTTAGGAAAAAGAAGGAAACTAATATTTTCGAAATCTATTGAATTATTTCAGTGATATTTTTTAGTACGTAGTGATAGTTAATAAAGACGCATGTTTTTCTACACCAACATATTTTTTAGCTCTAACAGTGGCGTGCGTACGAGCACTGACATTGATATTTTTAAAGAAAAAAATGGTACGCCACTGATTTTATTTCCGAAATAAAATTATTTTTGAAATCCCCGTTAAATTCGAAAGATAAGAGCTCTCTTGAGTTTTTGTCCTGCCATGCGCCGTTTTTGAGTAAAAAATTAGAACCCGTTGTATTGTTCGTAATTAATTAATGTAACTATTGAAGAATACAATTTTGCAATAACAATAATGATAATAAACCATTCTTCCTGCCGGGACGACTTGACGGAGCATCTTACTGCAATTTCCTTCAAGAACAATTTAATTATTTTCTTTCGCAGGTGGTCGATTTCTTTACCTAAAAATGGCTTTTTAAAGCCCGTACAACTTTTATAGGAAACAGTGAGGATCCTTTAAATCCAAATTACACGCGATTAAATAAAAAAAAAAATGCAAAATTAGTTCAAAAGGATCAACAGTGCCACCAAACCTTATTTTGTAGGTCGATAATTTTCCTCTGGTACTCGTCTTAGGGTATGTCGAAATTTTATAATTAACTACACTAAATATATTCCAACCTAATTTCAAAGCGTATCACAGACTACTTATTTACGTACTATTTTTAAACGTAATGTTAATTGACTGTATAATTTTATTCATCAGTGGAACTGTCACAGCGAAGAATTTAATTTTGGGAAGTGTGTTCTGCAAATGGAATAATACACGGTTGAAAAAACCGATTCCTGGAATATGTTTCAAAACAGTCAATTTAAATTTCAGATAAACTGTTACTTGTTTTAAGGAAATTGCGGTTTTTTATGCATAACCAACTGTGGCTGATATGGTAATCGCTAAAACGTTTGTTTTACACTAAAGAAAATACATTTATTTATTTCGTTCAAATATGCGTTGCTGTTTTGAATTATTTTTTATTCCCTATAATTTTCTTCAACTAATTCTAACAAAACACAATAATTAACTGCGCTTCAAGAAAAAACGTGGGAAAAATTCGTACCTTGGTTAACGTAATGCATCTAATTTGATTAGTCCGATATAGTTTTAACGGCTATACTTTTTTATCCACGTACACTGAGATATTCCTAAAAATAAACTTTTTTACAAATATTTTGCAGCAAGGTGTTAATTTTAGTCAGCTACACCCAAACATTTTTGTTGTTTTTTCAGTGACTCACCATAACTCTCGTTCTATCAGAGATCGTTATGTGAACATTCAGAAATCGGTCTATTGAAAAAAAATAAAAAATAAAAAAATTGTAATCATAAATTGCAACATATAATGTTTGGTAATATAGCGAAGTAGTTGACTTTTTAAAATAAATACAGCAATTTATCTTCTTTTAATATAATCAGTAATGTTGTTCAAAGGTTCAATGTCAACCTCAACAGTTTTTATATTAACATATTAAATAGAGATTTTTTTAAACATTATTCAATGAAAATTGCGTTAATCAATTGCTGCTAGGTTCGAAATTTGAAGGTAGCGTTGGTTTTTGTGTCCCAGAATTCCAATATTTTCACTTTTTATTATTTTTAACACTTTTAATTTGTCACCAAACTTTTTATAGTTGCAATTTTATACCATCTACATTCCGTAAAATATTTGTGGAGATAGAATTCCAGGAAAATAATAAGCCAATAAAGTTCTGTTATCGGAGCTACTACAACAATTTACCGCAGCAAGGGCGTGCCTTGAAATTTCCCGCGCTGTTTTCAGAATATTAAAATATATGTTCCACCAGGAATCGATATGTCGGAAAGTATTGATCCGATAAATCTGAAAATTTGGCTACTTAGAGCAAAGGCAATAGGGCCAACACAGCTAAAGTATTTAGAACTTTATGGCGCTTCAAGTTATACTGGAAGTCGACACTAACTTTCTTATTTTAAATGAGACACCCTATATATTATTACATTTTCGGATTCTACGTGAAATTTTAGGGTCAATTTATTAAATATTCCCTATACCTAGGAGTTATAGATTTTGAGATATTAATTTAAAAAAAAAAATTGACAGATGCAAGGGTCTGAGGAGATGCTAGTAACTCTTTTCAGGAGCGTGATATCAAGTGGATTTTTGGTATCTGTAAAGGGCATATGTAACACTAAATTATGGTATACCAACAAATTAAAACATTTAATACTAGGTGACTCATTTTTGCTGTTACATTTTGATAACTTCAAACAGCTGTAACTTTGTTAACTTAAATGAAACACCCTGTATTTTTTTATTCTGTTGTATGCAGATTGAAATTTCCTTTCAAGCCATATATGCATTGTTAGGGTTGTTGTTACTATTTTTAGAAATATTTGCAATTTTCTCTTTTTTGACAGTTTTTCTCGTATCAGACCTGTTGTCAAATTGGCCATGACCAGAAACACTCCAAAACAATTGAAATAACTTGACATTTAACAAATTAGTTGTCAAATTATTGTCGTCTGTAATAGTTTTTACCTAAAATTTTAATACAAATGCTTAGGGATCGTTTAAATTATACTAATGAGGTTTCTTTTAATTTGTTTGTTATTTATCTGTTATTAGCATCCGCCGATTGTTCTTAGTTTTCCTCCACCTGAGTCCAAGATTTTAATAATGGTGTACGTGGTACGTTTTCCCGAAAAGTCGTATTCCGTACTTAATTTTTGATATAATTGTGTTAGTCATAGAATCATTTAATTCCCATTCTGTTATGACGGTTTTTGTAAATAATCTCTTTTATTTTTTAGGAGAGCTAAATTTTTCTTCACCATCGCCATTGTTTATAGCTTCTAACTCGACATTTTCCCATAAGATTCTTCCTGTAGTCGCTAAAGACACTTGTAGCAGCTATAACACAGTTTTTAATTGTATTTTATTTTCATTCTAAAAAATTTTCTTGAAATGATTATATAAGTTAAACACGATACTCTTCGATTGGGAATTAAATTCCTTTCTTTTATTTTCCACTTCCATTGATTTATTTTAATAAGAAATTACCTGAATTTGCATAGGACGATACATTTACGAAGAAACACACCTTCGTAACGCCGACAATGTCTTTCTATCTCGGATTTCGAATGCGGTTAATTCCAAGAAAATTATGCAGGGGTCTTTTGTGAATTCTATATCGACAAATATCGTACGGAATGTACTTGTTGTATTTGCACCTAATGTTGATTTTTATTTGATAAAATATGACGCAGTTTATTTACTTATATTATTTAAATAAAATGTCATTGTTTGTTGCATTGCTTGGCGTTTCTCCTTGTATCAGATAATATTACTCATACATCCACAATCATCATGTTTGATTTCTAAAAATAAATTTCTTTGTCGTTGGAATTTACCGCAATTTTATATCGCATTATTTTTGGGAAAAATTTATACTTTATACCGAAAAGATAAGAAAATAAATGTTTTAGCGTTTAAATTGTTGGAATTTATATTCTGGACATTTAGTCGCTGATTTCTTAAAAATATTGTTTTAGCGTTAATTTATTTAGAGAGAGAGAGAGAGAGAGAGAGAGAGAGAAGCATCGCAAGCACTAGTTAAAACAATTAGTACTGCTCTTATCACGCCTTAGCCCACTTAATTATTTTTACATACAAATTATCTTTGTTTATTTCCTATTAGTCCCCAATACTTTCTCCAGAAAAAACTACAGTGCTTCTGGGGTCATGCAAGATAACATGTTTAGAGAATACCAACAAGGCTCGGTGATAATTTCTTTTTTCCGCTCGCTGCGGTGAATACGAAATGCGAAATATAGATTCTCATGAGCACCTCCAGGCAGATGGGTCGTACATTTCAATCAGTTGGTTTTCTGTGGTGCGAAATTTCAAATTGCCTCGCAAAATTGAAAAGAACGACGCTTGCATTGAATACAGAATCAGATATATTGTTCGTTACTGAACAGGATATCTCAGCAGTAAAAACTAAATATTAGCCTACACTTTTAGTTTTAGAAATATTAGGTAATTAGATTTTTCATTTTCTCCACCATAGTATCATTTCAGTAAATGTAACTCTTCGACTAACTTGAGAAGCCTCCATATCTTTGATGATAATTTAGTAGGCCATGAGTAAAGACAAATATACTACTAATCATAATTTGGTGGTGATATCTCGAAAACCATTGAAGATAAGTATTATTTATAACACATTTTGAAATTTTTGTCGTATGTGTGTCGAAAAAAAAACTACGGAGAAAAGAGGGTGGCAATTTTCGCGTGACCGCCTTTTTTTCCGGATTTCGATTGAAAATTGAGCTTACCTCATCCCATTTGACACCAAGTGTCCAAAATTTTATTTAAATTTTTTGTATCCTCGCAGTAGGCTCATACTATCGAGTTTGGTACACCCTGTACATTGTTTTCAATTTTGTATAATTCTGCTTAATATTAGAATGGAGGAGATGATTCTACAAAAAATTTGAATAGCTTGGAATTTATCGAATTCGGGTATACTGACCCTTAATACAGTTATAGCGAGCAAATATGCTGATTAAATCGATAACACTGTTATTTACAACACAGAAATTGTCAAAATCATCTTTATTTAAATCCGCATAGGAAAGATTAAATGTATGAACACTACTGATATAGTTTCCGTTGTTAAAGTACAATTCTTGTTCATCGGACTGATCGTTCTCACCGGTTATTCACGTCATGAGTACATGAATTTCTAATTAATCCATAAATTTTATACCAATTAGATCATAAAAAATGAGTTATCTCCTCCGGCATGTGTTGCTCGTTAGAAATTTCTATTCGGAGCTGATAAATACAATTAAAAGCGCATAAATTAACGTTTGTAAACGTTTTATGGGGCATATCAAGAATTTTTGACTGATTTTACGGTCGGCACCGTTTATATATTTTTGAGATTATACGCGTAAAGTACATAAACAAACACATAAAACCGTTGCCATCGTGGGGAAAGGTTTCCAGATTTATGGTTTCCAAGGCGGCGATGTCTTGGAAACAAATGAATTTAAATTTTTCGTGTTCTAAAACTTCACCGTTCAGTCATATGGAAGATTGTGGTTTTAGGAATTAGACATATGTCAACCATTGCAATCTATATTATCTTCCATGGATATTTGCCAAGGCTATGGAGCAAGTGCAAATGCATAGTTGCTCCTTCAATTTGTTCGATAAATCTCTACAATCTTCAATCTTATCGGTAAAATTTTCAATGCTTTTAGTATGGCATACCCTATTTCCCAGTAAGTCTTTAGTTTTCTATAAGACGTATCGGTATTCCAACTACATTCAGAGCGGCACATTTGGTTTGTGGATCTTTGGAAGGCAATGCTCTTGTTGAGGTTTTTTGGATCACTTCTTGAATGAGGATTCTTAGTAGTTCCTAGCGATTTGAGTAACTGATGTCGCGTTTCTTGATTGAATTTCTGATTTCTGGGTTCTGTAATAGGTTCTTCACTTTGGATATGTACTTTATTGGGTCCAAGATTTATATTGTCGATATCTTGAAGGCTTGAACTTCTTTTCTATTCTTTGTTAGCATGAAATGAGAATCAATCAATAACTTTGTTATCCTAAATTAATCAATTCTTTAATGTTTTACTAATGTAGTTGCGTGATATCTCATTTATTTTTTTTCTCATACTAGCTAAGGTAGATACCTAAAGTACCTATGCATTGGCAAACAACTTATTTATTTGTAGTTCTATCACAGTCGTTGCTTGAAAGTTCAGGCCCGTCAAATATCCTAATTAATAAACAAGTGATATTTCGTGACCTCTCCTTTTTGACGATTAATTTTATAAATTGGATAATATTATCACACCTAACCTTTCGGCTTTCGCTTGGAGGCGTACGGAGACAGTGACTAACATCTAAATTTATTGGAATCCATCATCTTTTCGTTTAAACAATGATCGCTTCATTGTTTATTTAAACGAACGCGTTTTTGGCCCGATCTTAATGGGATTATCTCGAAACGTCGTCAGCGTTGATTTAAAAACTTTATTAAACAATTCGTATCTGACATAAATGGTAATAGTAATATGAGATCATATCTAGCATAAGCTTTTCTCTGAAACGTTGATGGATATTTAGTTTTAATTAACGATGGGCAAGGTTAAGTAAGATTCTGAATCATAGAATGCCTTCGGATGATACAATTTATGTCCCTGCAATAAAATGTTTCGATTTGATTGTATATCATTGTATACAAGGTGTTTCCGATATAAATCAGTTATAGTTAACCTTGATTTAAAGAGATAGCGACCAAAAATAAATATAGAGATGTCACTGGAAATAAATAACGGTTTTCTGCGTGTATCAAGCTACGTATTATTTGTACTGTCATGGATTTTACCTTTAGAAGTTTATGTTGAAAGGTGTGACGTGAATTTGTATTATATCTAAACAAATATGCACTTGTCGTTTGCCAAGTGTCCGTTGCTCTTTATGCACTCGTTAGAATCGGCACAAAAAAGTAATTATTCGGTGCAAGTTGAGATCCGAACATGATAAAAACACCTTCGGAGATTTTAAGTGTCCATTCCGCACACATTGTATGTACATCCTACCTTTTAGCGAATAAGTAACAAATCCTAAGCGCGCCATCCTTATCCCTCCTGGAATTTCCGTTAAAAATAGCCAGTCTTATTTACCGATCGGAACCACCCACGTGAGGTTTTGCACACATTGCCTTTTTCTTTTTTTAAATAGTTCATTTTAGCACTCGCTTACAGACCATCCAATGATACACAACGGGTTCAGAAATAAGGAACAGATTTATAAGACTGTCAGATATTCAGCGAAAATAGAATGTGGTCATCCAAACAAATCAGTATACAGGGTGTCCCAATATTTCGTGTACATGTACCATAGTTTTTTGCGTTCAAAGTAAGCAGATTTAACTAAATTTACCTCCTAAGTTGCTCCGTTTAGCCACTAGAGGTTATCGAAATTGACAAAAAGAATTTTTTCAAATATTTTGAAACGTCTTGCAAGATTCTATTGGAATTTGGTTCCATAATATTTTCATATAGATGTCACATGGTATATGGTTTGTTCGTCAAAACTGTACTTATTGCTCTTCTTAGAATAGTTAAATTCAACGAAATTAATGATTCACAATTCTTAATCAATGATGTTCCATTATGGCTTTTATCAAACAAAGGTTCAGTACACAAAAATGTGTTTTTTTTACTTTGCATAACTGACAACAACGATCATATTCAACAATTCTTATAAGAGAACCATCTATCTATAAATTAAACTATATTATTTGGATTCTTTTCAACGCTATCTGAAACATTTTTGCAGCATTCTATGTGGACAAGGTCTTCCACAGAATTCAATGTCCTGCTTTTGTAACTGTTCTTTTTCTTGAGCTCTTTGAACAACATACACAAACCTACATGCTGCGGGATGAAAACGTAAAGAAAAACGCCTGGCGAAGCTGAGGCAGCGTTTTGATGACATTCCCCATAAATTAATATCATATCAATTAATTACTTAGTACTGTAAATATGTATATTTTACGTATTGTTTAAAATCCAAACTGTTGGACTCTTCCGCAGAAATAGGAACTAAATTATTTCAAATAATAATAGTTAATCGACTACTTTGGACTAGTGGCAAAGTACAATGTTAATTACAGATCCAATAGCGTGATAAAGTTGTCGGTATAAATACAACTGTTAGTATAATTGAGGCAGCAAATTGTAATAGCATTGATTTTTCATTTCATTGTCAATGTCGACCAATGATTATTATTTAAATAGTTTGTTGTCTCTGGGCAGGGACAGTCTTGGGTAGGACTTTGATCATCAGGAATTCTAATTCGGTTTAAGATTGAGTATGGAATAAACAATATTCCTGCCATGAAAAAAAAGACAAGTATTTCCTTCTACTCAAAGCGTTTAGACAGGTTTTAGAAATAGAATTGTGTTTTTGTAGATTTTTGCAAGAAATATATTTCAAGCCAATATGTTGATGAGAATCTTCAAGAAAACAATCTCGGAATATGTCCAAAATCTGGTGGTGGTTTCAGTTTTTTCTAGATTTTATGTGACCAACTTCATCTTACGGACAACATGAATGAGAGATTCACGAACGATTTCAAAGTACAACTTTTACATCACAGTCAGACACGTTGTACAGCTTAACAATTTCTCCCTGAGCAATATCGATATTTTTTGGCGTCAAGTTAGCCATAGAATAAGTTGTCGTGCAAAAAATTGTTTGGAAGTCATAAATCTACATTCGAATAATAAAAATTTTACGATAGGCTAAGACTAAACTTTTTCCTCACTGAATTTTTACAGTTGAGATCAGCTAGCGATTAATTCCAATTGAAATTATTTCGTAACCTCCTTATTTTGCGGTATGTGAAGTTATTCGACTGGCAAGAATGGTTCGGATTATAAGCATTTGTAAATAAACTGGTTTTATAAGTATAATCAAAGGTATTAAGCAATAGATTTTTCTAGTTGATCAATTAGGATTTACTGTACTGTTACTCGCTATCACCAGACATATATAGATTGTCACTAAATACGTTTCTTTGCCCTGTTTATATGGATGTGACTGCAGGTGTTGAACAGTTATCTTGTCAAACATTTTCGACAAGTACACGCAGAACATGAAAAGATTTAGGTGGACGTCAGACGAGTATTTATCCCACACCAAATTTGAACCAATTTAATCGTGTTTATTAAATACTTGTAAGAGATGAATTACGTCTCAATTAGAACATAGACCCGATATTAATACCACTTGACTAAATTAGGATTTGCTGCAAAAATATGGACGTTATAAACAAATTCCTTAGCACGAGTGACCTTAGAGTTGCGCACAGAGCCATAAATCTTAATAACAGTCGACATATTGCCATTTAAGCGCTATTTATTGATATTTAAATATTTACACATCAAAATCATTATAAAGGGAGCTCGTTAATGGTGTTGGCATAATTCGTTTCATCTAAAGACACTCGCTAACTACTTTTATGTTCTTGTCATTTCAATTAACGAACGGGTTTTGTCTTTGAGACTGAATAGCGTTTGAAAGTAAAAGCTTGAGGTGTTTCAACGACGCCCCTGAATGTCTCTTTTACTGCCATTTTTTGGGTTAATGGACGGTTGTCTTTTTACAAAAAACGCGAAGGGGGCATTGCCAATATCTATTGTTTAATGTGAGAACAGTCCATTGATTACTATGATATTTTTGTTATACTATTTAAATTTGGTTTCAGCAGATCAATGTTTATAGTCCAGTTAAAATAGACATTTCAAATAACGAAAATTCCGACAGAGTTAAATTTTGGTGATGACCTTGGGTATACCATTAGAAATAAAGTGTCAAAAGTCCCCATCAATCCCATGTGTGCTAAAAAAGTTATTCGAGGTCAAAGGTAAAAAATTTGAGGATTTTTGGATTTTTTACGAAAACGGTAAGTTTTATCAAAAAAGTAGTCCTGACAAAAATGATAGATTTTAAAATTATCTACAAAAATGGTCCTTATACTTTTTTTTTAAGTATCACCATTCCTGAGATATTGCGATTCTAATAGTTGAAGGAGTCACGTTCTACATGATATGCACACATTTCCACATCACCTGTGAGGTAGTGTATTTTACGCTTTTTTTTAACGTGGCTTTCCCGGTAAGCCTACTCCACGAACTGCTATGACGGAATTTTCAGGGACAATACTCTTTTAACTGTATGATGATTATTGATATTGGTTATTGACTTTAACTGTAGTTCTGATTTCTTTTAATATTTTAATCTGATTCATACTCTTCAAAGTCGACTTCAACAGTCATGTCTTCTTCGAGTTCTACTTCTTCCTCTTCTTCTTGCTGGACGTTCATAAATTGTTCAAATGAAGATGAAGCAGCTGTCTCTTCATCGAAATCACATGAATCTTCGTCTGTTCTATTCAATTGGACATTTGAGCAAGACTGGCTTTGGCAATTAGTACACGCTGAAGTACACAGTAACCCTACTTTTCTATAGTCACATTTAGCACTACAAACTTTTTGCAATTGCAAAAAATATTATTTAGGAGTTTTTCCAGAGCAGATGGCAGTAAAGTTTGAATCGGTTCCAAAGTATTATCTGTTAATTTCCAATCCCATTATTCTGGGTTCAGTTGATTGCCTAGCCGTGTCTGAACTTGATAGTATACTCGATACAAGTGTTGATTAGCAGAAGCCGATGTTGGAGGAAGACGAGATAGTTGTACTTGTTTCTTGTTTAGTGTATTTATTACAAAAGTTAAATATCTATATTTATCTATATAATAATTTTTTTTTGGAGCTCTTTAGCAGCAAGGGGAAAGCGAATTCCTTTTGTGATTATTGTTTGAGGTGAGGGATCAATATCTGCAATCAATCAAATCTTTTTTTACAAATAATTTTAATACTGATGTTTTACCCCTTCTGAACATTGCTGATGTAGTATCGCAGCCGGTTATCGCATGTAAAAATAAGATATGGTTTTGGCATTTTGGATAAGCAGATAAACTTTTTGAAGAATATATTTCTGTTCGCTGTTGAGCCTTTCCAGGTTTTAAAAAGTATATAATTTTATCAATTGGAGTCCTTGCAGTGAGTAGTATTAATAAGTCAACATCTTCACCAAC
>NW_019416300.1:642217-655827 GCF_000390285.2 Anoplophora glabripennis | reverse complement strand
TCTGAAATCTTCCCTTAACTTCTAGCCTCCCTAACTCTGTTAATTGTAATAGTACAAGAAAAAGTTAAGAGGCCATTTTTATGTAGAATTGTCTGCTTTACAACTTTCATGAAAAACTTTTTTTTCTAGCTCTTACCCTTTTTGAGTTATCTTGAAAAAGCCCTTTGTTTTATCTTTTTCCACCCTTGGCCGGGGGTTGAACAAAAAATTACTCTCACTTATTGTTATAATATACCTTAAACTAACTCATATCAAAAATTCAGCCAAGTTGGCAAAATTTCGATTTAAAGGCTTAGTTAATTGGACTATAAGCCGATGTTGGAGGAAGACAAGATAGTTGTACTTGTTTCTTGTTTCGTGTTTTTTTTTACGAAGTTATATATCTATATTTATCTATATAACAAAATTTTTTTTTGGAGCTCTTTAACAGCAAGGAGAAAGCGAATTCCTTTTGTGATTATTGTTTGAGGTGAAGAATCAATATCTGCAATCAATCAAATCTTTTTTTCCAAATAATTTTAATACTGATGTTTTACCGCTTCTGAACATTGCTGATGTAGTATCGCAGCCGGTTATCGCATGTAAAAATAAGATATGGTTTTGGCATTTTGGATAAGCAGATAAACTTTTTGAAGAATATATTTCTGTTCGCTGTTGAGCCTTTCCAGGTTTTAAAAAGTAAAAAGTATATAATTTTTTCAATTGGAGTGCTTGCAGTGAATAGTATTAATAAGTCAACATCTTCACCAACTACAATAGTTGTATTTGTTGCATTAAATTGTTCTATTGCTGTTTCAATTATAAGGACATCTGCATCATTTTGACTAAGGGACTGAGTTTCTTTTGAGTGTATATTCTCAGAATAGTATAGTTTATACATACAAGAGACACAAATAGGCATTTTTACTTGCATTAAGTGCCTGACTATGTATATACGTGGCATATATGTGCATATCATGTAGAATGTGACTCCTTCAACTTTTAGAATCGCGATATCTCAGGAATGGTAATTTTTAGAAAAAAAAAGTATAAGGACCATTTTTGCAGATAATTTTCAGATATATAATTTTTGTCAGAATTACTTTTTGATAAAACTTACCGTTTTCGAAAAAAATCCAAAAAACCTCAAATTTTGACTTTTGACCCCGAATAACTTTTTTAGCACACATGGGATCGATGGGGACTTTTGACACTTTATTTCTAATGGTGTACCCAAAATTTAGCTCTGTCGGAATTTTCGTTATTTAACCACTATTTTTATGACTAATTTGACCGGACTATTATCAGAAATGGTAGGTCTGATCTAAATCCAAATTGTAAAATTGTAAAAAAATAAGTTTTACAGAACAATTTTATTTTATTTGAAATCAGGTGCTAATAAAATAATCTTGTAAAAGATTGTTTTTCAAAATTATAAATTGTAATTGTGAAATAGTTACAGTTATGTCATAATTTCAATCTTAAAACCTCCTTAAGACTCTACTAAAGGAAATCATTCAGCTAACACATTATAGTTAAACCTTTTATCGATTATGATGTTTGTGTCAATATTTATTCGGTGTTATCAGTAAAATAAACATACATCGAATCGAAGAGGAATGCCATTTTTTGGAAGAACTATTTACTGAATCAACCATAAATAAATGGTACTTTCATGAATATATCTACAATTCCTCCGTATTGCAACACTAGGAGCATAGAAATAAGTAAATTAAATAATTTTGGTAGTACCTTATTGCAACCAATTTGTTGTCTTCCCAACTAATGCATTTGTCTTATAAATGATTCGAATGTGTTAAATTTAGAACCAGAGGATTGAAACTTTCAATCAACAAAATTAATTTCGTCTTTAATTTGCCACAAATTCTTCGTTAAACGTTTAGGTCGTATCATTTTGAATTATCATTAATTTCGTACAAGGGAATTATAAACGGCCTGGACAAGCACCGACATTATTTTTATGAACCAACCGACAAAAAAAAATATTTTTTGTTAACGCATCTGGAATTCGTAGATAATAAAATTGGTTTCCTCTTCAATGATTTCGATGGCGTAATATCGATTCTCCGTCTCAATCCGGCAAACTACGGCTTATATCTTCCACGAACCTGAGGGTTTAGGTGGCATCTTGCTGGCGAGGACCGTATCCTTGGCAGATGTAGATGGAATTGAACAGCCGCATAAAGAGTTACGTATTCCGGTTGAACAACCACCTGCAGCTGTTCGGATGTCTACCGACATTCTCGGTGGTTTCATAGTTGGAGCTCGCTGGGGTAGGTAGACGAAAGAATAGTATTGAGGAAATTCGCGAACTAATAGAATGTAAACCAGAAATTTCGCTTCGTAGTCGGCGCTTTGATCTTATTCAGCCGCTTTCGGTGTCCTTGGATCAAGAAGCGCTGATAAGGGCCGTCATAAGAATTATTTACTTATGCAAGGAAGCATATTAAAGTAAATGATAACATTTTGGAAAGCTTCAGAACCACTTTAAGGTAATACGTTATTTGTATGATGCGTTTGCGTTTACATTGTCTATACAGGGTGATTTCACGTTAAATACAGAAGCTGCAGGACTATATTCATTACCAAAAAATAAGTAGGGTTTGCTTTATAAACTTTTTTCCTGCGCGACTCGGTATTCGAGATACAGACTGTTAAAGTTTACAAAAAATATATATATTTTCTGCTATATCTTCAAAATGCGCTGACGGAACTGAATGAAATTTACTACAGCGTATTCACCTAATTAGACCTTGTGGCTTGCTACTGAAGGTGCCGCTCCCGTTTTCCTAGAAAAATATATACGCCACTGGTAGTTTTAAGTTTAAGTGAATACGCTGTAATATGTTACGATTTTTTTTTTTTTTTGGAAACTTGAACACTCGTATCTCGAATGCCATGTCCCCCAGGAAAAGAGTCTATAGAGCAAACTCTACTTATTTTTTGACAACTAATCTTTTCCTGTAGTTTCTGTATTTAAAGTGATATCACCCTGTATAATTCCAAGATGAATGTATTGTCCGAATCGTTAGAGACTAAGGTGTCTAATAAAGAATAAAGGTCCATGGAAATAGTGGATGTGGATATCAAAGTAATTACCTAGCCTAACGTTAAAAAGTCCTTAAAACAGTTGGTGTAAACCATTAATATTTCCTGTATTTGGTCTAACGAACTAATTAAAAGACATAAATTTGATTTTAACTGTTAACTAATTTCAGTTCCTTGATATACAAATGTACTATAATATTAGATTATAATTACATTTCACATATTTTAAATTTTTCGGAAATGTTTTTATGTACTTTTATCTTCAAATACAAAATTGGTATATACTTAAGTAATATATAAATATTAATTAACTTTATGTATTAATCCGAAACAGACTGTACTTTGGGAAATTAATTCTAATTCGTGTTTCAAATATTAAGTACTTATTACCATGAAATTTGTATGAAAATCACATTCCTTTGCTTTTATATACATTTTCAATATGTATAAAAGTTCCTACAATGCTTTCTGTAACTAAAAAGAAACTATACCATTGTTTTGCTCAGATGGTTATTTTTTTTGGCCGATTCTTCACTAATCCAATCTTTTTAGTTGTAATTTTTAAGAGTTTATCACTGTAGGTATTTAAATAATACTATTTTTAATAACAGTACATAGACAATACAATTCCCTGTTTTCTCAGCTTTTTTGGGTTACACGATGTTTCCTGAGTAGTTTTTTTGTACACCAACAGATGTCGTCCATTCTCTGAATTTCTAATTGTAAAAGTTTTGATATCCGAATTTTATTTTGTAAAGTAAATTTTTCACCATTACATTTCTAATCATAATAAGATAAGGATAAGAAGAATAGAATAGTTCTTGGTGATATAACGAGTTTCTAAATTTCACATGGGTTTTTAATTTTTTTGATGTCTCATTTTCCAATAAATAAACGTATACGTACTAAGAGAAAAATCTCATTTTCGATGACATCCTATGTAGTTAATTCCTGTTGCTGTCCATTTAAAAATATCAAGCCTCAGTAATCAAGCCCATGTAATAATAGCACGCCACCACTTCCTCCACACGTATCTTGCACCGCAGCCCCCATTTTTCTCGTCTTCTCTCCGACTATATCTCGGGATGCACTCCATTGCCCATAAACGACCGCAAGGCATTTTTTGTTCCTGCACCACTTTTGTTTGTTTGTGTGAGACTAGTTCGATACTGGAATGCAGCAATTGACAAGGATTCTTTACCTTCTGCTGTCGGGAAAGATGTAGCAATTAGTTAGAACAGATCTTCTTTGTGCTAGACGCGAATTGCCATTTGTGAAGCACATGTGCAGATGAGGATTTATTTATGGGTGTTAAAAGGGAAAAAATTGATTTATGCAGCTAATAAAAGATCGATGAGTGGATAAGTGGATAAATATCGGACTGTTATTTGAGATTAAGGATTATATAGGTATATATGGTGTTTCTTTAGAATTACGAGGAACTTTTCTGTTTCTGGCATTTTTCCTCTAAAATGTTCCAGTTTTTGGTGAAAAATAAAATGCATGCGCATTACAAAACTGATAAGATTTACATGCTTCCATATTTTTTTAACATATTCTTTTTGTAGTTATTGTGCGTCAAAGATGTGCTGTCAACGGGTCATTGTTCATCAGGTGTTTTCGTATACAATTTACGATATTTAAATTACAAAAATAGTGCGATATGCGATATGCACTTCGTATATGGTCTTGCTGACAACGACGCATTAGCAGTAATACGCTGTTATGAAGAACGATATCCCGTGTTGTACGATGTTTAGTCTTTTACATCAGCGTCTCAGTTAAACCGGGAATTTTTTAAAACATGCTTAACGAAATTTCCATGTGAAGTAGGTCGGTGCCTTTGTTTTTTGGCAAAGAATCCCTCCTTAAATTTGCAATATTAGAAGAAAACCCTGTACCTACAGAATTAGATGGATATTTCTGTATGTCCAGGAATATTTTCTGCTTTGCTTCCAATTCCCTGAAAAAATCCTTGGCAAATTGGGTTTACCAAGGCAGGTAACTCATTACAATTGATAAATCTCACCAATTTATAAAACTAAAGAGGTAATTAATTTTCGTTGAAACATAAGCCCCTCATAGCAGCAACCTTGACTTGTTAAATGCGGTAGGTGCCAATTTTTCAATAACGTAATCAAATTACCAACATTTGGGCTCGGCCTAACTGTGTAATAAAGAGAAGGAAAAATGTAGCTTTACTTTACATAAGATAACTGTACATTTTGGACAATTCCTATTGAATTCATCAATCTGACTCTCCTTGATGCATTGTACTTAATGCACGTATAGAAATCCGAAGAAGAATTAAGTTTGACACACACCGTAGACCGAACATGTCGAGAGGGCCTTCACTTACCACGGATGGATCGATAACTCATGTTACCGTGTACTGTCAGAAAAAAGTATTTACATTCAAATCAGATTACAATCAATCTTATACGGACACGTCAAAATAAGTTACGTAATCGGGGTTAATTGAAAAATAACGCGGATTTGTCGGTGTACACTAGTCGACATAATTTAAGGACGGGTATGCACGAAGAGAGTCCTTTTTGTCACAAGAAATGTTTTTAACATTTAACGCAATTCAGAATATATGGATATATCTAATTTTCGGTTTTTATATAATTTCAGTAAAAATTTTGAGTATTTACTTTACAGTCCAATTAACATAGGCTATTGATTATATCCAAAAAAATAGGGTTAAAAAGAACTACGACGTTCAAGCAATTTTATTGCATGAATCGCTCAACATTCGTTCTTTTTAGATGAAAAAACCGCGGAGTACTATTAAATTAGAGGGTGGAAATTGGAGATAGGTGTGAAAATACACCCCTTTTTGTTTTTTAATTGTAGCTCTAAAACGAAGCAAAATTTGGCTATAGTTCATAGGAAAAATTATTTAGAGAATTGAATTTCCCTTCGAAATAGCTTATTTAAAAAATTTAAAAGGAAAATTTTATGCAAAAAAAAAACGTTAATAAACAATTTGAAAAAAAAGCAAAAAATTCGATTTTCCGATTTTTTTTTACTTTTTTGCGTCTAGTTTTTTTCTTTGAGTAAAGGTAGGTATAGGTGTTGCTTCATAGAAAAAAAAGTAGCTAAAATTTCCTTCAAAAGAAGAGGTTGTAAAGCATTTTTGGATGAAAATTGACTGATATATGACCGCTCACTCAGCCAATTTTTCGATTTTCGTCGCTTTTACCCCTATACGTTTTAATTCTCATTTTTTTGCAAAAAAGGAAGGAAATAAGACGTTCAAGGATTTTCATCACATGACTTGTTCGAAGGGCCATTAAAAATTAAAAAACTGTGGGGTGCTATTAAATTAGAGGGTTGAAATTGAAGATTGGGCTGAAAATGCACTTTTGCATTTTTTTAAATATAGCACGAAAACGAAGCAAAATTTAGGTATAGTTCATAGGAAAAAATTTGTAGAGAATTAAATTTCTCATCGAAATGGCGTATTTAAAAAATGTAAAAGGAAAATTTTATGTAAAAAATTGTTACAATTTAAAGAAATCAGAAAATAAGGTTTTTTGATTTTTTTACTTCTTTAATAAAATAATTTTGTAAAAACTTGAGAACTTAAGTACCATAAAGTTTATTAATAATGTATATACAGTGTGTCCACGGATGGAGTTGACAAGAAGAGAAACTCTTTTGTTTTTGACTTTATCGAAAAATGTCACTCTTTATAAAAAGTTCTGCCCCTAGAAAAAATGAGACTGTGATACAAACATCTTAGATTAGATATACAGGGTGCTCATAAATTAAAAAAAAAAAAACGAAAATACTCAAGAGAGAAGTACCATTATTTATTATTTCACACACCATTTTTATAAAGCAAATCCGTTTAGAACCTCAAATAATGTCCTAATACAAATTTTAAAAAAATCAAAATTATACTCTGTGCTGACGACTTGAAAATATTCTCAACCATTAAGAATATCGATGATTGTATACGACTTCAAAATTATTTAATTTAAATTGTAATCTATTAGAAATTAGATACTTTCAATTTCAGTGCTACCAAACTAAAATCAACGCTCTTTAATATGAAAAAGTTAATTTTTCTCGCAACATTCGATCAAAATAAATATCATTTGTACTTTTTTCTTAATAAAACAGTTCATATTTATTCGTGTACAAATTTTGACGTCTCTATCTTTAGCCGGTTTAAAGGAAATTTAAAAAAACTTAGTGTTTACAAATTTAACATCACATATCTCGGAAAAGCAACATTAATGAGAAAAGTGTTACAAGATCTAGCCTTACTGCTATTCCAACTTACCCCCCTCAGTATTTTTAAGTATAAATAGGACATTCTGTAAAAATAACATTTTGAGTTGAATTTAACTTAGGAAAATAATGTTATTGCCCTGTTATCGCTATCTTTTAATTAAGTTGCCGTTGCTCCTAAATTTGTTCAACTTGTTTATATACGAGGCGCCTACGGAAGCTTAGATTTGGCACGCAGACTAGCTTCATGCAGAACAACAATACGCCAACGCGTAATACGATACAAATTATTTTTTTCCTTATCAGTTCGTAAATCCTACTTTTCTCTAACTGAACAAAAGATATGACTATAACTGTCACTCTAAGTTTAATAATGGTAAATGTCTTCCTAATTTCGCTGCTCCTTGATCTATGGTTCTTGAGAAATTGTAGATGAAAGGATATCGTAGGAAAATTAGTGTTGGGTTCAATATTTCAGAACGAAAGGAATAGGGTCGTGTGTTGGATATGGCAGGAATCCAAGTGATGTGTTTGAGAAATGTGGAACAGGGAGGGATTATTATAGTTTTAGTGTGAATATTTTTCAAATTTGGCAGTGGTGTAACAAAGGTACAGAGAAGAGGAGCCCTTTCTTACACGTTGGAAATGAATAACACGGTAAATATCACAATTATTTTGATGGAAAGCTTAAACTGGGTACTGAAATAAAAAGTCAAATAACAAAAATTTAAAAGATCCTGCTGTCCCTTGTATACGCCACTGTTATATTATTTTTTCGAAAACTTTCATCACAAGTCGACATTTTCGATAAATTTTCAGTTGACAAAGTGAGTCTCTTTTGTCATCTAGCTGCAAAATACTTTTATGTTCTAGAGCGCCAAAGTCTTTTTCGTTTTAGAACATAAAACAAATGTCAAAATAATTTGCCATTTTTTCGAAACTTTATAATAATTTTATTGATTAAACAATATACAGGGTGTTAATTAAGTATGTACAATAAATTCAACAGACGATTATTTGAGTGATTTTAAGACATAGACAAAGTGTTAAATTTCGTAAATATCTTAAACATCTTTTACCCAATTTTGTTGTAATTTGGCAGTGTTATTTGTAGTGTTAAGGGACTAATTTAACCCTGCAGTTTTCGAAAAAATATTGTTTGCATCTCGAAAACGAAATGCTTTTAATTTCTCGAATGGATATTTAAAAAAAAATAACTTCCATTCTTGAAAGCAAAAGTCATTTCGCGTTCTAGATACAAAAATAACTATTTGCATACTTCTGAATCATATCGCACAATTTTACTCTTTGCTTGATAAAAATACAATGAATTATATTCTCCAAGGTCGAGAAGTATAAAATAGGTATAATAGAAAGTACCGTTGTATAAATTATGAACATTATTATTTATTATTATGCTTCATTTACCTCTAAAATTAATTTTACCTTTTTATTCAGCTTACGCGTTTTTTTGCCTCACTTCGTCCAAATTGACAAGCTATTAATTAACATTGGATTTGAAATAAACAAACAATACTTTCACAAGCATTTCGTGACATAATATATATTTTTTTACGTATTTAAACATTGTTAGTACCTTTTTAAGCTAAGAATTCTTTTATGTAATCACCAAATTTGTTTAGTGATACCTCTGGAAACTACTGAAGTGTTAGATCTATGACTAACCAAATGACTAAAAACACCCAATAAAAAAGTTCCTAGAAATCCTGATAAAAATGGTACACAACCTACAATGGGTCAACATGACACCAATAACAATTTTATCGAGCTCACCTGGTTCTACTAAAATCACTAAGAGATATTTGAAAGTATGGGAATATTAGTCATCAATTTTGAATGATTTTAACTAATGATACATGCATCTTTGTTACAATTACTTTGAAATTGATCATAAAGGAATGACTGTAATTTCTTTTTTTTTTAGAAATACTACATGAGTTTTTAAATTGCAGTAGGCCATATATTCATTTGTTTCCCAGCATGACTGTTTTGATGAAGTGTTGCGCGTGTATTCCAAATTTTCAAATGTTTTCTCCTTGTCATCTTTTCCCCTTTAGCCTGTATTTATTGTAGAAAATGATGACATTACCGGTAAACAGTACTTCCTTGTAAGTACTTGTGAAATGTGTCGTTCTATGAAGAAAGTTCCTGTGTGGTCAAGATGATCGTGGATGACTCTCCTATACTAGCTATTGTTCACTTGCTATAGGATGAATGTATGAGTAATATTTTAGGATATCCGCTAAGTGTGACACTATGCCGAGTTCTCACATTACTCAATATCCTCATGAATATGTTCATGATGGCTGAAACGGTCGAGATCACACATTGATAATTCACAGGGTGTTGTTATCTCGATGTTTTTAACACAGCGTGTGTAACACAGACACACAAACCAAAACTAGTGGGATCTATCATTAGTTTTACTCCAGCATCCGGAGGACTTCATTAAGAATAGTTAAAAACCTCGAAAAATCGGGTAAAAGGGCATCAACCATGTTTTGGACTGAATAAAGGGTCATTCTTATGCAATTTATAGCGCTGGTCTTATTTGTAATCTGTAAAAAGTTGATTTCGTACCTGGTACTACCAATCTTCTCTTTTTTAGTTTCACAGCCAAAAACTGATGTGTATTTTATCAAGGTCCTATATTTCTAATCACATCATTTTATTCTTCCTGATTAAATGGATTTGTTTTGTTTCTCCTGCTTCCATTTCATAATTTCTTTTCCTCTTAAATATTGTCTATGCTTCCGATTCTTTCCTCTTTAGACCAGCTTCTAACAGAAACATCATTATAAAAAAAAATGAACAGTAGTTTCATGCATGTCCACCAAAAAACAAATCTGTTACTTACGCATACCTGGCTTCTGTAGTACATAGATCTAAAACGATCACTTACAGGCAACATGTGTTGCAATGAGGTGCAGAGTTTATTGCTTCCACTACAAAAGTTGTCGCAACCGCTGAAAATCCGAGCTAGATTTCCAGGTATATCGAATTTAGTTCAACGGCAAGACATAGCCTTCACCGTTGCGACTTGAAACGTTTTATATGTGCATACACTTGGCAATGACATCGCACGTGTTACTGCAGGCTACCGCTTGAGATGAGATGAGGCTTTGGGTTTTCAGGGAATTGCCAGCATAGTTCCTACAGTTTTATTAGAAGCAAGAACTGATTCTTATTAATTGTATTTCTGATATTAGTTTATTTGTAAAGGTAAACACGTTTTTACATTCAACTTTGACAGTTTCGTTAATATCGGGAAAAAGTAGATAGGATTGTTAATTTAATGTTTATATATAAATTAATTGTGTAATTCGCAGCAATAGATGCTTTACTGACGTCAAAAATCAGAAACGGATGAAAAAAAAATCCGCACAGTCTCAGCTACACACTCTCCGTACTTTATGAAGAATTTATTTCCTTTTTTTACGTAAATTAGGTCTTTTTTATTCTTATGCACAAACTATTTATATTCTCTACCTTTGAAGGTCTGCATGTCAGTCACAAGAACTTTGTTTTCTTATTTCGATCACCTCCCGAAGTCTGCTATTCTTTATTTTTGACACCCTGTATATTCTCTTCCTTCTCGTTGCTAGGTGGTCCCATTCCAGCGCTGCTAATGGGCACTTTGTAAATCCATATTATAATAACCACTTAATGAGAGATTAGCCAAATGGAACAATTAGATTCCTATGCAAATCCGAGCTAAGGCCTCGGCGGTTATGCGTCAGCCATTCGCAGAAGGCCTAGATCTTCTCCACAGCTCACTTAGCTCACACCAGCACCATATACGTCAGAATGGTCCGATAAAACAGACCCATAAAAGCGTATTGTTGGCCTGCGTTAATCATAGGCCGGTGACGGTACTGTTTTAAAATAGCTACTCCTTTTTGGTCGCATATGGGACACGCATTTGAATAACTTACAGCGTTAAGGAAGGTCTTTGAGGAGATAAACCTTAGCATTTACCAAAATGATCGTCTTGTACTCGATTCGTCATCGAGATGTTGGAGGATAAGGACAGGTTGAGCAGGGGAGCCAGTTGTTATGTAAAGAGTGTCACGTTGCTGGTACAGGGTCATAACCTTCTACCCCCTTATTCTTTTTATCTTTACATTTAGAAATATCAAAATACATAAAAGAATCAATTGAATGTTTTACACATCCTGTATATTTGGCACATTCTGTGTAATCCACCTCATTGATAGTATTAACTGTTTTCTCTTTCTTGAGGTCATTCTTTGTTGGTTATCCCATAGCAAGAATTGCGTAGGGGTAAAATCAGGACTTCTAGGGGAATGTCAAATTGCCTGTTTATAGGAATTAAATGTTTTTTGTTTAGAAAAATTATCGTAAAACACTTATTTTTTCCACATAAGAGTAGGAAATGTTTTTTTCTAATACGAAAATATAGTAATATAGGAATTAGATACGTGATAATAGCTGTGTTTCACTTTTTCCTTTGACTGATAAGATATTAGTGTATGGGGAGTGTCACCAAAATGCTGCCATGGCATCACGATTATATGCCCAACCTCTTTGCGATTTCATCCTCGTAGGTTTGTTTGTTTATGTTATTCAAAGAGCGCGAGAAACAGGATGACTTTTGAGTATGGGTGAGATATAACCTAGAAATTATATACTATATCTTAAATATCGTCTCACCTATGACAGTCCTTTAATTTTACTGACGAATGATTTTAGCTGTTTACTACAAATTGCGGTTGTAATTCAATGCTGGACGGGGCCTGTAGCCCGCAGAGTAGTTTCCCACAATATTTTTAGTTAAACATCTACTGTACTAATAAATGAAACCATGATACAGATTGCACTTATGTTTTTTTTTCTGAAGAAAACCATTACAATAGATCCAGTGTCGATTTTTCGCCTCATTTTCCTTTGTTTTTCATTTTTGGGTCGTCCTGGTAAGTTGGAGGTTCTCAGATATGTAACGTATTGCACGATATCTTCGACCAGATATCTGAGGATAACTAGTTATGGGCAAAACTAGCAGGTGCAGTTCCGAGGTATTTTAAAAAGCGACAAAACTTGTTTCGTGAAATATATGTAGACGCCAGATAATGCCGAACAAAAACGTCCAGAGGTAATTGCTCCTCTAATTGCCTTCCTTATTAACCCATTTCCACAATTCCCCAACTACTATGTAATTGGTATTTTGACGGTGTCAGTGTCATTAGACCGGTCACAAAAAAATCTCTTTTTTTTAAGATTGAGTTTTATAATGATCAAGGGCAATAGTATATGATATTTATATACATGGTGTTGCATGACGGACTGGACAAGCTTAATGAACAGGTTCCAGAGATCATACTGAGTAAAAAAATTGTAGCTAATAATGAAACTATCTCACAATATTGTTTTATCTCTTGAAACAGATTTTTCAAGACATAGTGACCCAAAATAAACAAATTAAAATCGCTAGTCAAAGAATTTCTGAATTAAGAAACGAAGAAAAATTTAAAAATATTTTTAATTATGCGAAAAATATTACTGGACTACTAAGTAAACGGGGCAAAAGTTGCGACGAATTAGAAATATTTTTGAAATATATTTTCCCTTAATTAAGTACCTACTAGTTTTGGGAATTTACATGATTCAAATTTTTTTGCTTAAATAGGTTCCTCAAAATTTCCCGAATGTGCAAACAAATTTCCCGAAAAATCGTTTGAATGTTTATTAGAAATGTATCCAAACGTTTTTGAAATAGGTAGGTTGAAAAACGAGCTTAATATTTTGTACAGAGATGAATAATTTCATAATATAGAAGTTCAAACAACGATAGAAATACACAAGGAATTTTAAATGGTATTTTCGGAAATATACAAATTGTTTTGCCCAGTTTTAACAATTCCTGCAACAAGTGTCTAGATGGAAAGAAACTTTTTTGTCTTAAGGAGGTTTATCTGATTTGGAATTGACAAACAAATATTCATAAAAAAATTAATATAAGCTTATTAATATGAAGCAAATCCTCAAACAAAATTATGACTAGTTTGGATACCTAAGAGACGAGATATTAATAAAATAATTTTTCACGATTTAGTACGAAGTCTTATGAGAATGTAGATTTTTTTTGTCTTTCCACTTAGAATGCGCAACAATTGACGAACAGTTTCCACAGCAACTTGTATAAATAGGAAACCGTATGATAGCTCGTAGAAATCGATTAGGTACTTGTAA
This sequence comes from Anoplophora glabripennis, assembly GCF_000390285.2. Lineage (NCBI taxonomy): Eukaryota > Metazoa > Arthropoda > Insecta > Coleoptera > Cerambycidae > Anoplophora > Anoplophora glabripennis. Next base: position 642,303 of record NW_019416300.1, on the reverse strand, counting down.
GATACATAATTTTTAATAATTCTCCTTCAAACTGCTGTCGTTGACTAACTTATCCTCCATATGCGTGATAGCGGCAACGCCGCGGT
>NW_019416300.1:510908-641958 GCF_000390285.2 Anoplophora glabripennis | reverse complement strand
TAATAATTCTCCTTCAAACTGCTGTCGTTGACTAACTTATCCTCCATATGCGTGATAGCGGCAACGCCGCGGTCTCGACTAGCGTATTATTTGAAATTTGCAGGTGTCCAAGCAAAAAGAATGATCGAACGCGAGCGAGCGAATGCCGAGGCGAGCGAGCCAGCCAAGTGCAACGTTGACAAATCTAAAGGCTTACTACTTTAGTCATTAGCGAATCTACAGAAACTCTCGTTAATTATTTTGTTGTCAGGAATCTACTCTTCCTGTGTGCCTCATTAATTTCGGGACACCCTGTATACATAATTGTATTATTCTTGATTTTAAGAAGTATTTTTTTGCGTGTTTTTTAATTTTTGTTGAGGATTTCGAGTAAAAGTAATCTTCGGCGTTAAATGTAGACACTCACACACATCTTGAAGAGATGTAGAAATGACAATGATATTCATGATGATTCACTGGTAAAGCAAAGATATATACCCCGTATGACTCCTGTATCTAACTATTTTATCTTCTCATCTGCATAAGGACAAACCATAGCCTAGAGACACAAAAGAATAAAACAGAGTCCACATATCTCTGTATTTATACAACAAATAAAACCTATTATTGTGAAGTTTGTTCAACCTGCAAGTAATCTCGCAGGTACGCAATGTCATCATTAATAAGTCATCGCATTCCTCGGATACTTCTTTGTCTTGGTTTTTGTTTTATTGGTTTTGTTTCGTACATTGTCTGGAACCAGGACTCATTTACCTCCGGCAAATATTTGTCGCAAAAAATAAAGAAATGGCGAGCTAGTCAACCGGCAACTTTATTAGCTACTGGGAAATATTTATGGGTATGAATTTTAATTCCACTTACAGGGTGGCGCGTTTCGCTGGTCACTGTTTCTGGCGGACGACGCCAATGGTAACATTCTGTTGACAGAATAAAAAGAGCTAGAATTTAGTTATTTACAAAATTTTATTGTAGTTTAATACAGAATAATTTATAACTTTTTATAATTTAAAGTAATAAACTATTACTGCTGCAAATGAACTGAAATAAATAAGAATATGTTTATTTTAATATTAATATGTCTTCATCAGTTAACAGCAAACTTTTTAAACTAGTTAAAAGGGAACGAACCTATTTAACTTTAGTAAGTAGTTAGTTTGATTTGAACGAAACTTATTGTGTGTTGTTTTCATGCGCAAACTACTGAAGCAAGTTTAAATGTAACTAAATTTAGAATAATTAATTATACACTATGTTACATAAGTTCCGAAACAGCGAGATATCTAGATTAATAGTGAGTTTTGTAAATTTCAGATATACCTACTTCAGAAAATACATTTCTTTTGTCATTTTTTTGACGTGTAAACAACCTCCCCACCCCCAACGGTTCCCCCCTTTTTTTATATTGCACAATATGCCTTGTGAGACGTCATTTGAAAGAAAATTTCATTTATTTACAGTAATGTAAAGGTTTCTGGAATATTTTAGAAAACAAAGGAGTTACAGCCATTTTTTATTAAATACAGACCTTTATTAAAAACTACAAATAAAAAAATAACACAATTCTGCGATTATAGTTTGAATAAAAAATCTCTTTTAGTCAATGTTTAAACTGTCTCCCACCCTCAATTTAGCAATATCCCAACCTATCATAAAACGACATCACAACGTTTATTAAAGCTTCCTCAAATATTCTGTTCCTCATGTCGTCTATATTTAATTTATATTTTATTTTTAATTTATGTAATGGTTTTATAAACATTATTTTTTAAATGTCCCCAAAAGAAGTAATCAAGGGGTGTTACATCAGGAGAGCGTGCCGGCCATTCAATAGCACCCCTTCTCCCAATCCATCTATTCGGAAACATTTGTTCCAGTAATTGCCGATCTCCAATAGCAAAAACAGGTGTTGTACCATCCTACTTGGACCATATTCTGTCAAAATTAATGTCTAAGTTTTGTAAAGCAGGTACAATTTGATTTCGTAACATTTGTTCATACTTTTAGCCATTTAAGTTACCATCAATTACAAATAGACCAATAATGGTAGTACCAATAATATCAGCTAACGTATTTATTTTTTGTCCTCCTCCAGTGAAGATTTTGATCACTCCAGTACCTCAAATTGTGACGATTGACAAAACCATTAACAGTAAAAGTACATTCGTCAGAAAAACAAATATTAAATATACAGTTATGGTCTTCCTCGACTCTTGCCATCATTGTTTCACAGAAATCAAGCCTTCGATCATAATCATCTTCACTTAACTGTTGCAGTAATTTTATTTTGTAAGGTTCATAAGAGTTTGTTTTTAAAATTCGGCAAATAGATGATGACTTGTATCATGTTTTCTAGCAGCCTTAGGTACGCATCTTCCACAAAACTCTGCAATACTTCAACAGCATTATTGTTATTAGTTGCAGGTCTTGGGCGTTCTATTCGGAATTTGTTTTACATGGTTTCAGTTTCTTCAAACCTTTTTATTGTTCTGCACACAATTGATTTTGATACTGGCATTATGTTAGAAAATGTACCATTAAATAAATGAACCACTTGATCGAACGACCTTTTGAGATCGCCAACTCCTCTCATCATCAAAATCATTATTATTTCTCTTTCATTTAGAGCCATATTTGATTACATATTGAACAAATTTGTCAAATCGAATATCTTTTTGACAAAGTTACTTTATTATAAAATAACAAATGCGGTTCCCATGATTATTACCCAACAAACTTTATTTAATTAAATGAACTTTTTAAATTGGGTTTTAATGTTGGTTTAGTTAAAAAATAGCTGTAACTCCTTTGTTCTCTGAAATTTTCCAGAGAACTTTACAGTACTGTAAAAGGAATGAAATTATCTTTCAAATGACATATCACAAGCCATACTGTGCAATTAAAAAAAATTTGAGGAACTTTGTGGGGGAAGGTGGGGGTAAATGTAAACATTTGTTTATACGTCAAAGAATGACAAAAGGAATGTATTTTCTGAAGTATATTTGAACTACCTAAAAATCACTATTAATCTTGCTGTTCTGGGACTTTTGGGATACAGTGTACATGTATGACAAGACCATCACTGACTTTAGTAAGAAAAAAAAAACTACTAGTGTCTATTTCCGGATATAACTTAATAAAAAACTGGCTTCTCATTTCACACAATACTCAAGTGATGTTTCAAAATGCCATGTCTGGCTTGGCTATGCCTACATTTTCGCTGATAAGCGCGGACTCGTTAGCGAAAAATAGGTAGAAGTTGTAATAAAACAAAGTGCGATAAAAATTAACAACAATGCTTNAAGTAAGTAAGTAAGTAAGTAAGTAAGTAAGTAAGTAAGTAAGTAAGTAAGAAAGTAAACATTTATTAATCCAAAAGATCATATAAAATGATATAGGACACGTTATTGTTATTAGTTGCAGGTCTTGGGCGTTCTATTCGGAATTTGTTTTACATGGTTTCAGTTTCTTCAAACCTTTTTATTGTTCTGCACACAATTGATTTTGATACTGGCATTATGTTAGAAAATGTACCATTAAATAAATGAACCACTTGATCGAACGACCTTTTGAGATCGCCAACTCCTCTCATCATCAAAATCATTATTATTTCTCTTTCATTTAGAGCCATATTTGATTACATATTGAACAAATTTGTCAAATCGAATATCTTTTTGACAAAGTTACTTTATTATAAAATAACAAATGCGGTTCCCATGATTATTACCCAACAAACTTTATTTAATTAAATGAACTTTTTAAATTGGGTTTTAATGTTGGTTTAGTTAAAAAATAGCTGTAACTCCTTTGTTCTCTGAAATTTTCCAGAGAACTTTACAGTACTGTAAAAGGAATGAAATTATCTTTCAAATGACATATCACAAGCCATACTGTGCAATTAAAAAAAATTTGAGGAACTTTGTGGGGGAAGGTGGGGGTAAATGTAAACATTTGTTTATACGTCAAAGAATGACAAAAGGAATGTATTTTCTGAAGTATATTTGAACTACCTAAAAATCACTATTAATCTTGCTGTTCTGGGACTTTTGGGATACAGTGTACATGTATGACAAGACCATCACTGACTTTAGTAAGAAAAAAAAAACTACTAGTGTCTATTTCCGGATATAACTTAATAAAAAACTGGCTTCTCATTTCACACAATACTCAAGTGATGTTTCAAAATGCCATGTCTGGCTTGGCTATGCCTACATTTTCGCTGATAAGCGCGGACTCGTTAGCGAAAAATAGGTAGAAGTTGTAATAAAACAAAGTGCGATAAAAATTAACAACAATGCTTCCTAGTTACGCGGGTGGCCAGTGATAAGCTATCAACCGTGACTTTGCTCAAGGTGAAACGCGAAATGCTTTTAAAATGCAATGCGTGCAGCCGACTTTCCTACGTGTCTATTTTGATATATTGCATATTTCTCGGAGATAAGTACTTAATCTAGCCACACTTGAAAACGTCGACAGTTGAATTTACACCGCCGACTAAGTCTGAAACATCTCGTAAAGGTTTTCTACAAGAATTCATATTTTTTATAAGAACTATTTCGTAAATCAAATCACACCTATGTCAATTGCATGTTGTTTAAAAAAAATACCTATAATTACTGCTCGAGATATCCCCATTTGTAACCTGATTAATTATTTTGGGCTTGATATAATTGCTTTAACATTTAACTACTTATTTCATAATTTTTATTGAAAGTAGCCGCTTTCGTTGCTTATTTGTAAGCAACACTAAATCATATACAGTATGTACTATATTTAACAACCTGATGGGTGCTTTCAACTCAGTTGATCCAATTCGTCTTAGGTGCTTCTAGACTAAGTAGGTTACTTAATTGGAAACATATTTTTGCCGTAACAGTTTTGCTGTAATTAAATTTAAGTCAGTTTCTTCAAAAGCCGTTGAAGAAATAAGGAGGAGACTTAGGATTCAGTAGATTTTAAGTCACTGAATTTTCTCAATATATTAGGAAAAAGGTCATGAGACAGAGAGAAAAATGGTAACAATAATAATACATATATTTGTCCATATTTATTTACAGGACAAAGTTTATGGAAAATTAAAAAATATAAAAATAAACTAATATTAATACGAATTATAAAAAAAATCGATGATAATAATTACATGTCATTGTATACGGGGTGGATTCAATCATAATGTCATTAATTTTAACCACGTATTCGAAAGGTCTAATAAAGACAGAAAATCGAAAAAAAAATACTCGATCTTTTAAAAGACCAGCAAAAAATCCTTAACTCCCGCTAATTCGGCGCGTCACATTTTTTGACCGGGAACGCGCGGGGACCACAGAGCGTTCTAACATTGAAGCGAAACAGCTGATTTCCTCAGCCGTCTTGAATTTTGCAATTGGTTTTAAAATCAAAGTGCAATAGATTCCAACTTTATTAACAAGGTGCTATGGACGGATGAGTTTTATTTTATTATATATATTTTATAGGTACCATACTACTGTTTGGAAAGCAATAAGTCACTAGGTATACAAACGGAATAATTCATTGAACACAATATTAAAAACTCATATTTAATTATAAAACAGTGAAAACGTATATTAAAAATACTAAATTGTAATAACCAAACAAACGAAAACAATTATTATCCTTATACAATACTTTTCATGAAGAAATTAATAATACTTGTTAATATTTAAACTATAAAAAAACATCATCATTCACTACGTATTAAAAACGCAATAAAAGCTAAGTTAGTGACCGGTAATTACGGTAGGTCAAGATTCATTCTCGATAAAACTTTGTTGGTCAGGGGTCAAGAGTGGCCCGATTAAATAATCATTTGAATTTTTTTTTCGGGCTAAAAATGTATTTTAAATTCGTCGAAGATGTTTTCTTTCAATTTTGCATCACCTAAATTGGTAATTTGAATTGAAACAATTTTCGTTTTTATCCAAAACCATGAGAAATTGTTTATCAAAAATTCAATCAAAAGTTTTATAGGATGTACATATTTTTGAAGAGTCGGTCAAAGACTGTGACTGTCTGAGTTGAGTGCGTCTCTTGTCAACTAATAAGATGCTATCCCTGCATCTTGGTAACTCTTGATTAATGCTCCAAAATAATCGATATGTTTTTGCAATCACCAGAAACTTGCTAATTATGTTCTACATTGTTAATTTTCTAAAGAACGCATCTCATGTTCGTATAACTCTCTCTCAATGCGGTTGAGTGTGCTATCGTCCATCTTTTCAAAGGCCCTGGAAGGATTTGAAAGAAGATACCAAGACAGGTATGATGCTAACACGATAGTGGATTTCTGCTGGTTGCTGAAAAGAGAAATTGAAGCTATTAAATCGAAAAGATTCCGAAACCTATTGCTCAGGTCAAGGACAAAAGAGTATGTTACGAGCGTTAGAAGTTTACAGTTTGAATGTTTTCATTGAAAATTACATAATTTTAAATTGATCAATCTGTGACTTCAATCATTTCCGGCCATTTTTTCAAAATACTTATCTAGAATGAGCAAGGAAGCTGCACCAATGTTAAATTCATGTTCACCGTGTCGAAATACATTGGACTAAGATCTGGACTGGTCGACATAAATTCTCATTTTAGTATAAATTTCTATAAAGGGTGTTACTGTCAAATATTTTTGCCATATGTCCGTTATATCAAAATGAGGTAAATACAAACTCGTAAAAGTGTTACAGAATTTTTTGTAAGTACTCGCCGCGATAAAATACATGTATTTCAGCAGTTCCAAAACAGTTTTAAACACATTTTTAATTAGCTTTTTTCTCTATGACCTTAAACTTCCGATACAAGCTTGTGACATCAGTTAACTCAGTTTTTGCACCTTTTTTACGCCTTTAAATTTTTGACATTGGTTCTGTTTTCTGCGATTTTTTATATTTAAAAAAAATGGAAACAAATTTTTCAGTTTGAAGACCTGTAAGTTTTTATCAACTATTGGACTAAGGTAAGTTTGGTTAAATCGTAATATTTTAGTGTGTAAAATTCGTCGCTCCTCCATGTACCATTACTTTGTACAACTTTAACCGTGTTGAATTTTAGATTTGAAATTAAGTACATCTATTTTTCTGCATTTCGCTCTCATCTATAAGCAATTGGCTCGACTTGCGTCAGATTAGGCCCATAAACCGACTGAATATGGCTCTAAGCTCTAATCGAATCCATCAATTACTGCCGAGCTGGTACACTGTGCCCTTGAGATTCCCGACTGGTTCCGTCGACGGCCAATTAATAAAAGTCGGCAATTAATGTCGTCCGCACGTATGCAAATGTAACGATAATATGCAAAAATCGACCGCGTCCTGTTTTCCCGATCTAATCCAGCAGGCCCGGTCGGCGGCGGCGGTTCTCTAAAAATACCCACTCCGCGCTCAGCCCCAGCCCGCAGTGTCGTGTGCAGCGAGTAGTAGCCGCTGGCCGGCTATATTTTCCGTTCAGGGTCGGATTTCGCATGAATGGGACGGGGTCCGCTTGAAAGATCGTCGCTTGCGCGCGGACCGATTTATGTTAATAGTACGCCGTCACTGCCTACACACAAGTTTAGGAATTTGAGTCTTGTACAGGGTGGACCAAATCCGTCACTTTTCGAGGTGAAGAAAAGGTTCGATTTTCGAGAGAAGTTGAATAATAGTGAAAACATAACATAAATAAAAAAATTATTTGAAATTTTACTGAAAACATAATTTAGTGGGTTGCCTATTTTTTTATTCATCGATACGTCAGATATATCCATAGCACACTTAATTGCACCAAGAAACAGTTGAATTTTCAAATGTTGTACAGTCTGTACAATATTTGTGGAGTTAGAAGCCAATAAAGTTCTGCCATCTACTGTAACAATTAACCGCAGCAGGGGCGTGCCTTGAAATTTTGCGCCAATGTCTTTTTACTTCGTGTGTCAAATGCAGTTAATTAATCGTACGAACTGCGTTATATATTTTATTGACACAAATATTTATTTCAAGTTATATAGGTAGAGTCTTCATAAATGATTATAAGCCACGTGATCACCGAGCTTACGCAACCAACATTGCACGACTGGTACTGTCAATTAAAAATTACTAAACTTTAGCGTCGCCAATATTAATGATTTGTTTACAATGAACCATGTCAAACCGTTGCGTCTACGCTCGAGATAATGCGATCGTTAATTGGTTGAATGAAATCTTTTGAAAAATTTCACAAATCACCATCAGCCTGTGAATGTAATCCTGATCTTATTGTTTTAGTTTTACTGAAATTTAATAGATCTTTTTAGTAGTGACAATCGTCACAAAGCCAAATAATAGGCAATCGTATAGTGCACATCGTCATGAAGAATTTCTCAATAATTTTTCTAGATCGATTTTCGACCTTATATATTTTGGACATAAATGCCAAAAAAAATGTCTTCTTTGTCATGACCTTAAATATCGCGATAATCCGGCAATATTAGAAATATTTAAGAAGTTTGAAACCACAACTGACAAACTAAAAGAATTATAGAATAATATTGACTTTTATAGTAATTAATAAATTAAAATTATATCAATCTTACTGAGCATGCGCATTAAAGATAATTCCATATAAGCGAAATAGCCTCACAACAGTAGATCATTCAAGAAAAGTTTGGTTATGGTTAAGAGTACGTCTATAATAAACTACTTGAAGAAAAAAACAGTCGATAAACACACTGACACAGCACAACACCAAGAAAAACAATAAAAATACGTAGTAGAACTGGAAAATGCCAAGATTAAACAAAACAAGAGAAAATGCGCTAATGATGACAGCGATGACATATCAACAAGATGTCACCTGCGTATGAGGCTATTCTTTCCGAACATGCGCATTAGGGATAACACGGCTAATGTTACATTTTTACTTTATTTAAATTTAGGAATATTCTTTTATATCGTTTTTTGTAAGTTTTAAGCACATTACCATTATTTTACCAAACACGTGTTTTTTGTTCTACTTCTAAATCTTTATAAAAATAAATTAATTTGTAGTTGTTCATTTTTATAGTATCTATGTAAATAGTACACAAGGGTCAGATTCCGTCTGTACAATTTCAACTATGACAATTTCTTACGGGTTTTAAATATGTGACGTCACACTAAAAGAGTCTATTGCCAACGAGAGGGACTGTTCCAAACAAAATTACTGGTCAAACTGTTTTATAAAAATTTAGTGGGCTATGTACTTTTTTTCATCTGACATCCATTTGAACTTATAAAGAAAGAATAAATTAATTATAATATTTTTTTTTGCTTAAATTTCATGATTTTTTTTATTAAAATTTTTTAATATATGTAATTTGGAAATATTGGAAATATTTTATCAAGTCTGTTTCAATTTCGAATTGCTTTCAATTTTTCTATTTTTTCCAATTTTTTGCTACTAAACAAAACGGATAAAACAGCTTTGTTTCCTATTTTACCTGTTTTTTTCNCCTTCATAAATGATTACAAGCCACGTGATCACCGAGCTTAGGCAACCAACATTGCACGACTGGTACTGTCGATTAAAAATTACTAAACTTTAGCGTCGCCAATATTAATGATTTTTTGTTTACAATGAACCATGTCAAACCGTTGCGTCTACGCTCGAGATAATGCGATCGTTAATTGGTTGAATGAAATCTTTTGAAAAATTTCACAAATCACCATCAGCCTGTGAATGTAATCCTGATCTTATTGTTTTAGTTTTACTGAAATTTAATCTATTATCTATTTATCTATACTATTTATCTTTTTAGTAGTGACAATCGTCACAAAGCCAAATAATAGGCAATCGTATAGTGCACATTGTCATGAAGAATTTCTCAATAATTTTTCTAGATCGATTTTGGACCTTATATATTTTGGACATAAATGCCAAAAAAATGTCTTCTTTGTCATGGCCTTAAATATCGCGATAATCTGGCAATATTACAAATATTTAAGAAGTTTCAAACCCCAATTGACAAACTAGAATATTGATTTTTATAGTAATTAATAAATTAAAATTATATCAATGTTACTGATCATGCGCATTAAAAATAATTTTTTGGTTTGGTTATGAAGTACGTCTATAATAAACCAATTAAAAAAAAAACACTCATTAAACACACTGATACAGCACAACATCAAGAAAAACAATAAAAATACTTAGTAGAACTAGAAAATGCCAATATTAAACAAAAAAAAAGAGAAAATACACTAATGATGACAGCGATTATATATCAGCAAAATCTCACCTGGGTATGAGGCTATTCTTTCCGAGCATGCGCATTAGGAATAACACGGCTAATGTTACATTTTTATTTTATTTAAATTTATCCTTTTGTATCGTTTTTGTAAGTTTTAAGCACATGAGTGTATCTATTTTACCAAGGGTCAGATTCGGTCTGTACAATTTCAACTGTGGCAGTTCAATTTGGCAAATATTTTTTCAAGCCTGTTTCAATATCGAGTTTTTTTTCAATTTTTCCATTTTTTCCAATTATTTGCTACTAAAAAAACAGATAAAACAGCTTTGTTTCCTATTTTACCTGTTTTTTTTCCAATTTTTAAGTCTCTAAAGTTGAACAACTGTGAAAATATTTGATTTTCTATGCAGCTTTTTTGGCATAGAATCAAGTAGGTGATGTTTTTTTATAATTCCCAGTTTTTCAGTTATTATAACTCAAACAAATTATTTTAAACTTACCTTATATATTTTTTAAAAACATGTATTTTATTACTAGTTCCTATTTTTTTACCTTATTTTATAGCTAATTCGAACAAATACATTTTCTTTCTTATCCATACTGTTTTAATTTAAATAAAAAGTGTATTTGGGACATGATTAAGAAGCAAAAGTCATAGAAAAATAACGCGTACGGAAAAAAGTGCATGAAACAAAAATGAGAAATTTGTACCTCTTAAACGAATCGATATATGGACTGACATTCAATTTCCGCCAATGAAACTTTTTTTGAAAATCTCATAAACCTCTGTCTCTACCAGTAATATAAGAAACCTTCTAAAGAGTCGAATTTGGACCACCCTATATAGCGAGTACTAACTGGATATATTTTCCGTGAAGGATCGGGTTTCAGATGAATGAAAACTGTATGACATGAGGACAGATTTATATGAATGTCGCGCCTTCCCCGCCTACATACAAATTCAGGAATTTATGTTGTTTGTAGCCAGAAATACCTCGGCCGGCTATATTTTCCGTTCAGGGTCGGATTTGGAATGAATGAAACCGATTTATATGAATAGTACGCCGTCCCCGCCTACACATAAATTCAGGAAGTTTAGTGGTGTATAGCCAGTAGTAGCCGTTAGCCAGCTGGCTACTTTGTCCGTTCAAGGTCGAACCTCAGATGAATGATGACCGATTTATATTAATAGCACGCCGTCCCCACCTACGCACAAACTTACAAATTTATATCTACGACATAAAATTGTTTTGTTGACTGTAGCTTACAAACTGAAGCAAGTGACGAATTAAAATTGTGATGAAAACTTTTTTGTCGCCTTTAAAGAAAGCAAGAAACAATATTTGATTATAGTCCGGTCAATCTAGACATTCAAAGATACATAAATTTATAAGAAGCTGAAAGTGAGAAAAGTTGTTCAAAACATAATTAAAAATATTAAAATTCCTCATCGTTCCGGTACTCGGAAAAAAATTTACTCGAGGTCGAAGGTCAAAAAAATGGGTTTTTCGCGATTTTCGGCTAAACGGTAAGTTTTATCATAAAATTACCTCAGACAAAAATTGTAGATCATAAAATTATCTATTTATCTATAAAAAATGTATCAATACTTTTTTCCTAAGGGCCACCGTTTCTGAGATATAACGATTCAAAAAGTTGTAAAAGTTGTAATCATCACAATATGCACACGTTTCCACGCCACCTATGAGATAGTGTACTTAGCACGTTTTTTTAACGTGGTTTTCCCAGTAGGCCTATTCCACAGGTCTGTTGTGATTCTGTTTAGTTTGAAACTATTGCATAATAACAGATATTAGCAAGGGTTGGAAATGATAAAAGCGATGGAAATTAAAAAAAAAAATAGAGGAATTTATTCGTCTGGTTCATAACCTTCAAATACTTCTTCTTGCTCTTCTTCTTGATCTTCTTCTTCTTCCTCTTCTTCTTCATTCTGGGTGTAAGTAAATTGCGTGAATAGTGATGTATCGTATGTCTCCTCCTTGGTAATCCTCTACTGTTGGTGATTCATCATTAGAACACGACCGGCCTTGACAATTTGTACATGCCAGAGAACAAAACAAGCCAACTTTTTTACAACCACATTTAGCACTGCATCCCTTTTCACAGTTGCAAAAAATTGTGTTTAGCAGTTTTTCCGGCGCAGGTGGGAGTAAAGTCTAAATTGGTTCTAATATATTGTCGACCAACTTCCAACTCCAGTCTTTCGGGTCTAGCTGATAACCAAGCCACATGGTAATATATAATGGTTGGGTTTCATTTTACCTGATATTCTCATAGTTATACTTATGTATATTTTATATTTTAAGTGTAAGTTACAATCACCGATGGAAAAATATTTTTACTTATATTACAGCTTCAGAGATGTATATACGTGGCGTACTTATGCATATTATGACGATTACAACTTTTACAACTTTTTGAATCGTTATATTTCAGAAACGGTGGCTCTTAGGAAAAAAAGTATTGATACACTTTTATGGAGATAGACAATTTTATGATCTACAATTTTTGGCTGAAGTAATTTTATGATAAAACTTACCGTTTAGCCGAAAATCGCGATAAACCCATTTTTTTGACCTTTGATCTCGAGTAAATTTTTTTCCGAGTACCGGAACGATAATATGATATTTTTAATTACGTTTTACTCACTTTCAGCTTGTTGTAAATTTATGTACCTTCACTCTTATTTTTTGGTCAAATTTGACCGGACTATTACAAATTTCTAAAATTTACAAACTATTATTCCTTTTTTACTATCAAATAGACGAAAAATGATATCGGGATAAATCCAAGTACGTTTCAAAGAGTAAGTATAGCACTTTAAGACCCCCTGAATGGTTTCAGAAAAAAAAATACCTTTCCATGTAACATAACCTCAAGTATGTCAAAAATTCGCGATTTTGGCGTTTTTAGGTTAGGATATCTCAAAAACCAGAGCCAATTGAGACATTTGGACCTAGGATTCGAATTCAGAGCACTACAATCCTTTGGGAGGGTATATTCGTGCTGTTGGGTTTACCTCGTTTATTATGAAGTCCCTATACCTATAGTTATTGATAAAATATTTGTAATTTTAGGGCAAAATTCCTATTGCCAATCTTTTAGGCTNCGCCTACACATAAATTCTGGAAGTTTAGTGGTGTATAGCCAGTAGTAGCCGTTAGCCAGCTGGCTACTTTGTCCGTTCAAGGTCGAACCTCAGATGAATGGGACCGATTTATATGAATAGCACGCCGTCCCCACCTACGCACAAACTTACAAATTTATATCTACGACATAAAATTGTTTTGTTGACTGTAGCTTACAAACTGAAGCAAGTGACGAATTAAAATTGTGATGAAAACTTTTTTGTCGCTTTTAAAGAAAAGCAAGAAACAATATTTGATTACAAATTTCTAAAATTTACAAATTATTATTTCTTTTTAATTAATAGACGAAAAATGATATCGGGATAAATCCAAGTGCGTTTGAAAGAGTAAGTATAGCACTTTAAAACCCCATTAATGGTTTCAACAAAGAAAAATATCTTTCCATGTAACATAACCTCAAGTATGTAAAAAATTTGCGATTTTGGCGCTTTTAGGTTAGGATATCTCAAAAAACAGAGCCAATTGGGACATTTGGACCTAGGATTCGAATTCAGAGCACTAAAATCCTTTGGGAAAGTATATTCGTGCTATTGGGTTTACCTCGTTTATTATGAAGTATTGATAAAATATTAACTGTAATTTTAGGCCAAAATTCCTATTGCCAATCTTTTAGGCTTGAATTTTGGAATACATTTTTATAAGTTGAATTAATTTTCACATTTTTTTAATTGTTTTAAAAAAATATTCAAATTGCCATATGTCAAACCGCCATTTTGGAACAAATAGTAACATTGATTGCGGTATTTGATATTTTTTTCTGTGTCCGTGAATGGACAGTAATGTAGGTAGATACGTTGCTAACCTAATATTTTTTAAATAATCAGTTTTCGGTTCAGAAATTTCTTGTAAGTTCAGTAATAATTGACTGGTTAATTTGAAATTATCTAGGCGTACGATCTAAGCAAAAGCAAGTTGTTACAAAGCACATCAAATTTACTTTATTAACTCCATATGTTTCTCGCCAATATGAAGTGTGTTCACTCGATATACTATATTAATAAATGCAATATTTCATAATCCCCTTTAATAAAAGATACGCTCTATTGTGAGATATAAGAAAAACGGAACTATTTATAACTTAACCCAGATTTGTATAAATGCATTGCAAAATTGATCCATCATCCATTTGACTGGCTACATGAATAATTCATGAAAACAACCGACACAAATGGTCATTTCTGTGCAAGATTATGAATTAAATACCATAATCGGCGTAGTCATTTGAATTTTGCAGAAGAAAACGTGCAATGAAAGGATCACCTTTTTTCTCTCACTCTAGTTCTCTGCTCCAGACAGATGTAAATGCAACTCTAATGCAATAATAATTACGAGAAACCGCAGACCATGAACGGATTTCCGTCGCTCTTGGTTACATCTTCTCGGAATTCATTAAAAGCAGTTTCTTTTGATGCATCTCTCTAGAAGTGGAATAGTTCCGAGCGTACAGTGTGGCACAATCAAATTCGATAAAGGGACATGTAATACTTGTAAGAAATGTGTTACACTTCATTTTTTATGTTTTAAGAAGGTAGGCAACCATGAAATCACGGGAACATTTTCGGTTGCGGATATACCGAAATAGAACGCCTCGCAGGTAAATAAAATACTACTGAGCCGCCTTTATCAATATGTAATCGGATATTACGAAACAGTTATTTTAAAACAATCGCTACTATCTAGCATTTGCGTAGAGGCATCTAATTTCGCGACGTCACGTCACATTTTTGGCACCAACACTGTTGTTTTTAAACTTGTATGTTATTTAAAAGCGCGCTAGGTAAACGAAGATTATGAATTTTCATGTACTACTCAAAATATGACGCTATAAAACTGTTCAGTCGTTACATTAATGTGTATGTTGGTACCGATTTGTCACTAACGACACTCGTGTCAAACATACAGTCACTTTCTTGTCAAGATGCCAAACATTTTAAAAACTCTAGCTAAATTATTATCCGACTTTAAAAACTCCAACAACGTGACACCTGTGGATTTTGTGGAAAGCGCTGTAAGGGAACGCAGTATCAAGCAAAATGAAGGCCAACATTTCTTGCATCTTGCGAAGCACGAGTTGTTCCTCCAGGAAGTTGCCGATAGTTTCTTGGACTACCACAAGTTTCGAAGGGTCAGCAAGATAAACGTGGAAGTGTTGGTGTATTACATCATTTTCGTTTTGAATCAGACAAATTACTGCACGATTTTGAACGTAGAGATGTTTTACATAAACAGACTGCTGATGTATCTCCTCGAAGAGAGCAACCACCTTCAACTGACGAAAATCGCTTGTAAGATGTTCGAAAACAGCTACGTTCTAGAACAGATTATGTACCCACTGCTTAACAAACAAGAACTGATACAAGCCGTACTAGAAAAAAAAGAAGACGACGAGAGCAACAAAATCGTTAGAAGAGACATTACAATTCCACAGGAATTTGAGTGTTTCAAGAAAACATGTAAAAGGTCTCCTGCACCTCCATTAAATACCCCTGAAGGATCTAGATGGGGAAGAAGCAAGTCTAAATTCAACAGATTGTTCGATTTAACTCTTTCCAAAAAACTCGAGGAGGAGTTCGAGAAAAATCGAGAACGGGCACGGTGTTTATTGGAAGAAGCGCACAAAGTACCTTACAGACTAATCGAACCAAAAAGAGAAAAAGCGCCACTATCTTTCAAAAGTAAAACGTTCAAAGCCAGCGAAATACCACCGAAAAAACAAGTGGAAATAAAGGGTAACCTAACCACTACCTTAAGGGAAGCAGCCAGGCTCATCAAAGACCAAGAAAACGAAATAAAGAAAATAGACGATATAATAAAAGGAGGATCAAACGCAGAGGCAGTGGAGCGAATGGAAATGGAGCTACGCCGAGAGGAACAACAGAAGGAAATGGAAGACATAGAAAGAAAACACCTACAGAGCCTAATTACTTACGAAGAAGCCATATTGGCAAAGCGCAGACTTCTAAAACGAAACAAGGAGAAAATGTTAGAGGTCAAAGAGGTTAAAGCGGAACTTTCGAAGAAGCTGGACCAATGGAAGAAGGAAGAGCAAGAGAAGCTAAAATTGTTCGTGGAGAAAGGTCACAAAATCAAGGAAGACGCCAGGGAAGCAGGGAAGAAGCTTCAAGAAGAGCGACAAGATCAAGTGAGGATGCAACAGTACGAGACCAAGGAACTGCTAAAGAAGGTCTACGAAGAGCAGAAGCAGGAGCTGGCCAGGAAGGTGAATCTCATCGAAGAAATACGAGCTTTGCACGAGATACGTTCCAACATGAACGTGAAGGAGTTCGATCCCACGGAGTGTCCGAATTTGGGATTGCTGTGCGAGATGTCCATAGCGGAATTGCAGGAGCGCCTGGCCATCACCAAGATGAAGATGAAGGAAGAGTTAGAAGATAAGAGGAAGCAGATTCTGAAGAGGAAGGAACAGCAGCAGGAGATGCTGGAGAACGTGAGGAATTTCATTACTCAAACGCGGTTAATGTCAAAGGCGCAGTCATTGCCAATTTCGACGGTGAATGTGGGACGTAGTCCTGATTTAGACGAGCTCAGGAAGAAGCTGGAGGAAAAAAGGGGCCTGAGAATGAAACTGAAGAAGAAAAAGAAATATGCTTGATTGTAGAGTGGATCTGTGGGATACAATTTTTTAAATAAAACTTTCCACGTTGTGCATGTTTTATATATCACTCAGAAAATAGTGCAAAAATGATAATAAATTAAACTATTAAGTTGGAAAATAAATAATGATAATTGTATTAGTATATACTATTTGGATTATATTATATTTTGGTCCAGTAGTCATGTAGCCAGGGGGTCCCAATTGCCTCCTTCATTTAGATGGTGTTTTTTGTGTATTTTGAGCTGCAGAACACGAATTTTTTGGGTAGAAGTTTGCCCGGACGTCGATAAGTTTTTTATTAACAAAAAACTTATATACTGCGAACTTAGTTTTTGGCAAAATAAAAAGTATTTTCTTGTTAAGAAGAAAATGTCTTTTGCAATTTTTTTGTTAAACGCATAGTTTTTGAGATAAACGCCGTTAAAAACTCGAAAAATGCAATGCAATATTCAATTGTTAATAACTTTTGATTGAATAGGTATTTTGTAATTCTCCTGATCGGCGTTTGAAAGTTCACGTTAAATATTACAAATTATGAGTAATTGCAGTGTAAAAATTTGTTTTTTCTACTGTTATTTGAAGCTATAAACAAATAGCGATTGAGCGTTCAGAAGTGTGCGCCCCAATGTATGTAAGAGAGCGGTTGCCTTCTTACAGGCATTTAATACACGATCTCGACGCGTACTCTTTATTTCTAGACCAAAGAAACGATGAAAACTAAACGAAACATTAACAATTTAATGAAAATTTGCAATATTACAATAATTAAAATTGAAATTTTTTTGACAAATAATGCAAAGATCTGATTTAATTAAGCTATTCATCTTGTAACATGAACGTTAATAATTCTATATCTTTTTGAAACGCGACTATAAACAAGTTTAAAAAATAAAAATGACAATCGTTTAAAACAAAATGCATTAAAAAGACTCGGAAAATTTGAAATATCAAAGATATAAAGTTTGCATGGTTAATTCTAATTTGTTTTGTAAACATTATTATACGATTTATATGAAAAAAAATAGCGAAATTATATTAGTTTTATTTATAAACGATAATAAAAAAGTTTGTACTTATATTAAAAGCGTAACATCGTATAATTTAGGTGTTTCTATAATTATAATTTTATAACTTGTATAATAATTTTAATTAATAATAATAATATAATAATATCTCTACTCCTCATTCTAACTACGAGAAATCTAGCCCAGAAGTCGGAGACTTGTGCGGGAGAGAAGGCGGCATATTACTATTACGCAGGCCGCATTTGCGCCCAGGAACGACTTATGTTGGTAGACCCTAACCACCATTCAGTGCAGGAATGAGGGAAACCTGGAAAACCATTAATTAGGGGGGTGGTCAAGTGCCAACCGGTGTCAATCTCTCACATTGACCCAAGCCAACATTCTTCCACCCTACCATACTTGCACAGAGGGTACCAATTCTCCGTACAATCATAGCTAATCTACGGTCTACCGGCCGCGGGATTCGAAACCCGGGCAGATCGACACATCGATTTAAGTACTGACGCCTTAAACCGTGCGGCTATCGACCGTGTGAAAATTATTGTAATATTGCAAATTTTCATTAAATTGTTAATGTTTCGTTCAGTTTTCATCGTTTCTTTGGTCTAGAAATGAGGAGTACGCGTCAAGATCGTGTATTAAATGCCTGTAAGAAGGCAACCGCTCTCTTACATACATTGGGGCGCACACTTCTGAACGCTCAATCGCTATTTGTTTATAGCTTCAAATAACAGTAGAAAAAACAAATTTTCACACTGCAATTACTCATAATTTGTAATATTTAACGTGAACTTTCAAACGCCGATCAGGAGAATTACAAAATACCTATTCAATCAAAAGTTATTAACAATTGAATATCGCAAAAATTGCATTTTTCGAGTTTTTAACGGCGTTTATCTCGAAAACTGTACGTTTAGCAAAAAAATTGCAAGAGACATTTTCTTCTTAAAATGGGTCAATGAACAAGAATATTATTTTGCCAAAAACTAAGTTAGTTATCGACATCCGGGCAAACTTCCACCCAAAAAATTCGTGTTCTGCAGCTCAAAATACACAAAAAACACTTGGGTAACTCCATCTAAATGAAGGAGGTAATTGGGACCCCCCTGGCTACAGGACTACAGGAATATGTGGCAGACTTGTCCCGAACTTTTAATGACGCCCTGTATATGTGTATATTAAAGGTCACCCTGTACATAGGTCTTTATATTTAATACAATCGATATATAGTGTTTTTTTTCCTCTAATTTGCATAAAAGGTCCTGTATTTAATTTAGAAATTGGCGACCTGTTGGGGGAATCCTATTTATAGAAGCGAGTATAAGGGGTAATCGCTTTGCCGTTTTACTATTTTTATTACGCGAGGTTCAACGGTCTTCTTGTACAATAAACCGCAACATTATCACGCCGAAACATGTGTACAAATCGTATCGATTAACGCTGGCAATTTATTTTATTAGCGCTGTATTCTTAGGGCGACAAAGGCAGCACTGATTGCCGTTTATGAACTGGGCCGTCTCTCCACTACAGTCTCGTTTCTTTTCAGGTCAATGTTGGTTCCCCTGCTGAAAGAGCCGGCCTTGTCGCTGGAGATTCCGTGATCAAAATCAACGACACAGACGTGTTCAACTTGAGGCACAAAGACGCGCAGGACGTAGTCGTCAGGGCAGGACCGGCCTTCGAAATTACACTGCAAAGGTACGGATACGAAAAAGATAATTTTTTCGACATGTCAGTTTTCAGCCAACTCGGATGTTATTTATTGCTATTTACAATTGAAATACTAAGCAAGAAAATGGATTAAACATACCGCTAAATTTAAATATTTAAAGCCTTGTTTATACAGGGTGTAAAAAAATGTGTACCGTACTTCGGGAAGTTCATATGAACATAGCTGTCTATAGGAAGAAAAATAGTTTTTTTTTTATTTTTAGAAAGTGGTAGAATTTTTTTAAGTTTAGAGGTAGCTAGTATTTTTGAGTTGATTGCAACATTGCACAACCCGTTCTTGAAGTTTGCAAATTCATCAATAATTATGCCAATACGCAAATGACTTAAGATGGCCCTACCAGTAGAAATCTAGTGGATTCAGGTCTGGAGACCTTGCGGGTCAAGCACGAAGTTCACCAAATCCTATGCAGTGTTGACCAAAATAACACAGACACACTGGAGATCCCAGTAGGCTACCTATATGTATTTGGATGTGCTGGATATGAATCAAATAGTTTTACTGTAGCATTTGAGTAAATCATTAAACATTTTACTACTATCATCTCCCGAAGTCCGATACACTAGATTTTTGGCATTCTGTTTATAATAGTTTAACAACCAGTCAAACGTAGCTGTTACAATACTAAATATCGACTCCTATAGAATCATTGTCATCCTTATTTGTACTAATAGGCTATGACTTTCGAGATATTTTATTACATGAATCTTTCAAATGGTCATTTTTGATGAAAAAACCCCGGAGTGCTATTAAATTAGAAGGTGGAAATTGGAGATAGGGGTGAAAATGCACCCCTTTCAGTTTTTTAATTGTAGCTCGAAAATGAAACAAAATTTCTCTATAGTTCATAGGAAAAATTATTTAGAGAATTGAATTTCCCATCGAAATGGCTTATTAAAAAAATTTAAAAGGAACATTTTATGCAAAAAAAACGTTAATAAACAATTTAAAAAAAAAGCAAAAAATGAGATTTTTTGATTTTTTTTACTGTTTTGCTTCTAGTTTTTTTTGGGTAAAGATAGATTCCTTAATAGAAAAAAAAGTAGGTAAAATTTCCTTCAAAATAAGAGGTTGTAAAGTATTTTTGGATGAAAATTGACTGATATATGTCCGCTCAAACTTACAATTAGCCAATTTTTCGATTTCACGTTTACCCTTATACGTTTTAATTATCATTTTTCGCAAATAAGGGAGGAAATAAGATGTTTAAGGATTTTCATCGCATGACTTGTTCGAAGGGTCATTAAAAATGAAAAAACCGCGGGGTGCTGTTAAATTAGAGGGTTGAAATTGAAGATAGGGGTGAAAATGCACTTTTGCAGTTTTTTAAATATAGTACGAAAACGAAGCAAAATTTCGGTATAATTCATAAGAAATATTTTGTAGAGAATTGACTTTCCTATCGAAATGGCTTATTAAAAATATTTAAAAGAAAAATTTTTATGCAAAAAATCGTTAATAAATTATATTAAGAAAAGCAAAAAATAGGATTTTTTTATTTTATTTACTTTTTTTACTTTAAGTTGTGAAAATCTTTATTTATTATTAACAAATAAAACTTTTGAAATAATTTTTTATCATGTAAAGAACCAATTTGTTGTAAAAGTAATAAGAATTATAATCATTATTATGTTAAAAACGACGAAAATCTAAAAAATATTGTCAGTCAATATTGATCCAAACACTTGTGAAAACGCATCATTTTGAAGGGAATTTCATCTAGTTTTTTTTGTACAGCAATTTTCTTTGCCTACTTCTACCTAAAAAAAATTATGTCAAAAAAGTAAAAAAAATAAAAAAATCTTATTTTTTGCTTTTTCAAAATCGTTTATTAACGATTTTTGCATAAAATTTTTCTTTTACATTTTTTAAATAAGCCATTTCGATGGGAAATTCAATTCTCTACAATATTTTTCCTGACCTATACCGAAATTTTGCTTCGTTTTCGTGCTATCTAGTTTTTTGTACAGCAATTTTCTTTGCCTACTTCTACTAAAAAAATAGGAATCAAAAATTCAAAAACTCTTATTTTTTTTTAATTGTTTATTAACGATTTTTTGCATAAAATTTTCCTTTAAAATTTTTTAAATAAGCCATTTCGATGGGAAATTCAATTCTCTAAATAATTTCTCCTATGAACTATAGTGAAAATTCGCTTCGTTTTCGAGCTACAATTAAAAAACTAAAAAACTGAAAGGAATGCATTTTCACCCCTATCTCTAATTTCCACCCTCTAATTCTGCGGTTTTTCCATCTAAAATGACCCTTTGAATTATTCCGTCATTCCTAAAGACTGGTTCTCCAACTACAGTCTGTTTGATTATAAAGGCCCAGAGCTACAAACCGGTTACATATTTTTCTTTATACTGATGCACAAAATGTTTTTTTTAGTCACTCTGTAGATGAGTGGTGATGTCATCGATATTTTTTTTAAATGGAATCGTATAAATTTGTTTGCTATTTGATGATTTAGAAAGCGAGCACCGTAAACTAAAGTCAAAGGCTGAAAGTTCTCTCACTTTTTCTCAAAAATTTCGTTATGCAAAGGCATACAAATTTCATATGGTTGGAAAGAGAATAAAAAAATCTATCGAAACATGCAAAAAAACTTACACAATCCCATTTACAATAACATCGATGATGTCACCACTCATCTACAGTGTGACAAAAAAAATATGCGTCAGTATAAAGAAAATAACATTGCATTTAAAAATGTATATACTTTACAGGATATCCAAAAATGGGTACCAGGGCTTTATAATCAAACATACTGTATATCACAAACGAGGATAATAATTACTTTCGAAACAAACTAGCCTTCTCCTTTCATTACGCCTTGTAACCACCAAAACATTCCGGTAAACAAATTGGCCAGCCTTGATTGGCATTATTGGTCCTTTGCCCACTCGATGATTAGCAGAGTTTATTTTTAACCTTTTGTCAGAGGTGGTTCAACATGGAAACCCTCAGTAATACCTACAGGATCATTCCCGACGCCATCTCCAGTCATCAACAACGTTAGCCCAGTGACTAGGACGTCTCTGACAGCACCAAAGGGCGAGAATATAGGAGCTATCGGTACCGGACACAACCTCTCTGCCAAACCGTTTAGTCCACAGGTAAGAACTATTTATTTCAACAGAATGCTTGTTACCTCTTTGAATAAGTTAACTTTCGATGTTGTTGAATTGTTAGGCTGCAAAATTGGCGTTATTTTTTGCTCCTGTGGTGACGACCTAAAGATTCCATCTTTTGTTGTACCGAACATAAAAAATTGTCAATAGTTTCCACGTTCTTTTTGTCTACGTAGTTAATGTGATTGAGCACGCACCCTCGCTATAAAAGTAAAAAGTTTGTGTTTCTAGAACGCCAGGGGAAGTAAAAAAGATTGAGGTCTGCCTAATATTTTTATAATTGGGGTAAAAAATTACCAAAACCTTGGCAAAAATAAAGGATGTTTAATGATAAGATGGCAGATATCGACTGAAAACTTATTTTTAAAATATATTAGCCCATAGTAGATTATTTGTCTTTGTCTTTAGTAATAGACTCATTTTCCATTTTTTATAAGGTTTATATACAGGATGTACCATGTAATAGGTGTATCTACATACCGTTGACATAAGTAAAAAACAAATGAACGTGAAATATTTTTTAATGAATAGATTTTGAAATGTGTACACTTAGGGTTTATAAATATAAGTATAAAACGTATAGAAACGTATAAAAAAAAACAAACTGTAACTATAATTTCCCAATTTTTGAAAAAATTGACTTTACTCAATACTTCTTATAAACCAACAAAACAATCGCCAATGAACCCAACATTTAAAATTTTTTCAATTTGTAGATGACTATATACAATTTAAAAAGGGTACCTCTGGGTGTATAGAATCACAACGAGTTATTAGATTAGAGACAAAAATGTATTAACACAAGTTTAAAAAAAATTGACGAACAAAAGGTTGTAGAAGGCTTAGCTTAGGATTAGCAATTTTGAGGAGGCTATAGTTTCCACATATGCCCAAACTTAGGGCCTATTTATTAAAAGAAACCCTTGACCTTCATTTGTTTTGTATTGCTGTACAGGATGATCTTTTTATAGTAATTTACTTCTATACTAAAAATACAGGGTGATTCGCAAATGGTTACCAAAAATGGTATTCTTTGATGAATTTTAAGGGTAGTCTTTCCTATAAAGTTTTTATCTAGGACGCTTCGTTAAAAATATACAGGGTGTTAAACTTCAAAAAATATTTTTCATTTTTTTAAATAATTTAAAAATTAGTACGTGAAATAATGTGAAATTGGGCACATGTTTTTATGTAAACATTTTCGAGTAAAACTTAAAAAACCAACTGAAAACACTTTTACTTATATGACATGACAATCACTAATCATTCGGTTATTTATTCGAATAAAGAAATTAATAACATTAGTCATCATTTTAATGATTTTATTTGAGTAAACGCTCAAAAATGCGTCCATTTCCACGAACACAGGCCCGAAATCTTTTTAGTAACGAAAATGTAATTTGTTCGAACATTATTGTTGCCTGAATCTGATGAAAAGCATTATTTATTCTTTCTTCTAACTCTTCAGAATGTCAAAGTTGCTATCGCAGGCTTTTTTCGAAAAACATACGTTAGTTTTTAAATTATTTAAAAAAATTAAAAACATTTTTAACACCCTGTATCTTTTTAACGAAGCGTTCTAGATAAAAACTTTATAGGAAAGAGGGAGGGAGTCTTTAAAATTCACCAAAGAATACGAGGTTTCATTTTTGGTCACCATTGGTGAATCACTCTATATATTTGAATGAGACAATATGTAGGCACATGTAAAATGTCCTGCGGAATCAGAATATGTAGTCAGAGAAACAATAGAACGTCAATTTAAAAAAAATGGCCGAACATTTGTTTAGAGAAAAATATCCTGTATTTTTTGCAGAAAGTGATTTACGACTACAGTAATGCACAATAAGTCATACTTTTGATATCGTATAAGTATAATAATCAACAAAATAAACATTTTTATTTCAATTTTATTTCCAAAACTATTTGAAATTTCAAAACCAAGCTAATGAAAAATAAGTACTGATAATGCAGATTTCCGGTCAAGCCGGAAGTCGAACGAATAAACGACTAACATCTAAAAGTTTATACTGTGACACTGTGACCCTGCTATTTTCTGCTAAAATATATAGAATATATTTAAAAATCAGGCTACTCTATCTCTTTAAACTGATGTTCGATTGTTTTTTGATGGCACATTTGGATTTGCCGTGACTTTTTGAAATATCTTAACAGCAATGCAGTAGGTCGCAATAAAAAAATTCTGGATCGCCTTGTTCACCAACAAATTGGGACACTCTGTGTATGGATAATGCCGTAATAAGTTTATGTTAAAGATGTGTAAAATATACGGACATGGTGTGTGGTTATTACTGGACACAGGTTTGATGTCAGAACAGTGAAATAAATATTATTTGTTATAAATGAGTCACAATGTCGATTTTTGCGATAGATTTAGTTGTCGCCCACGTTAATCAGGGGAAATGTGTCACGTAGACAGTCTGTTGCATAACGCGAGAACTATCTTTTGCTCAAAACCGTGCCAATCTAATTGGTTTATTTTCGGACTGTGACAGAAACAAAGGTGACAATTTTGCGTTGTAATCGAATATAAAATACGAGCCCCTTTCTAGTGGAACAACGTTCTACCAAACTTTCGTCAGGCTATTA
Source organism: Anoplophora glabripennis (assembly GCF_000390285.2). Classification (NCBI taxonomy): domain Eukaryota; kingdom Metazoa; phylum Arthropoda; class Insecta; order Coleoptera; family Cerambycidae; genus Anoplophora; species Anoplophora glabripennis. Next base: position 616,485 of record NW_019416300.1, on the reverse strand, counting down.
TTAGAGCCTAATCGAAATCGAAACTGTATAAGAATTGCATGCAACTCGGAATTTATTGAATGGTTTGGAAGTAACTTTTATCGGATATAGCACTTTCTCTCTCTTCCCATTTAACTGGTAGATTAAAAATGACATTTCCATGTTCAACACTAGTCGGAGCAGAGGCAGACGCTTTGCCTGGAACTATTTATATCTCCTTTCATTGATTAAACATTCGAAACAGTAGCGAAAAAGCGTCGTAAATTTTTTTTTAGAAATATGAAAGTTTCGTTTTTGTATATGTCGTCGTTAACTTATATGACTCGTAAAATTGCCGTGAAAATTTCTGTCACACGCTCGAAGAGTGTGGAAATCAATTAACGGAAAATCATTAGAGCCAGTAATTGGTTAACCACAGACCAAAACACTGTTTTAGAAATATTTAGGTGAAAACTTTTCTAAGAAGAGGTTATACAACTCGCTAGAGTGTTAAATTTTACTCCCACAGCATAATAAATTAAATAATTAATAAAGTTAGCTTTAGAAGTCGGTTTGGAAACCTATTTTAATGTATAGTCTGACAAAAAATCGATATCTACAGTGGTATAAAGTGAAACGTGTATTTCGTAGCATCGTTGTTAATGACGTTGTTTTCTTCGTTTCTAGGTGAATGGTACTGTAAACGGTGGACCAAAGGTAGTGAACAAACAGTACAATAGCCCTCTGAAACTCTATTCCGAAGAAAGTATCGCTGAAACGCTTTCAGCTCAAACTGAAGTCTTGTCCACAGGTGCTCTAGGGTAAGCAGAGCTCAATTTGTGTGAATTATTCTTTATTTTTACATTTGGGGAAAGGTATATAAAAATTACGAAATTCTCTCTATCATGAATTAGTCTTTATTTTAGATTGTTTGATATTTTTGACTGTTCAATTCTCGATTTTTATTCTAATTCGATCTTACTTACCAAAACTTGCTAAATAATTAACGTCAATATGACAGCGATAACAAATCAGCGTTGCTCTCAAGTCTTTCTTTACAATTTTGATTTCGTTGAATCGACTTCAAATTGTCAGGTTTGGTTATTAATTTTATTCACAATTTTGATGCGAAATTTTCTTACAGAATATTGTACGAGCACTGGCGATATTAATTAAAATCGACAATTTTTGGACAATAATTAAGATTAATATTCCTTGTATCAAACATCTGTATTTATCGACACATTCGTATACAGTGAGCGGCAAAAGTATGGAATATATTTATTTAGAAATCAGACGTTCTTTATTTGCAAAATCGCTCGGACCCGTCGAATTATATTTTTAGATGCGCATTTTCTGAATCAATTTTCATTTATACAGGGTAGCCCAAAAAAAGTTATGAAATCAAGGCCAACTTTTTTAAACGGAAACCCCACTTTTTTGTATTTTTACTCAATTCTCCATGGAATTCTGATCATTTTTTATGTAACATAACCTATACCTATCTTTAACCATTTTCGAGATAATGGCGTCTGAATATAGAATATAAAAATTTTCAAAAATTACCCTGAGATTTAGCCTGCTGGTTTTAAAATAAAACCAAGTTTACTTTTCCATCTTAGATTTGTGTGGTTCACAGAAAGTTGCTTTAAATCAGAAAAATCCATAAGAAATAAGTGGTTCGGTGATTTATTTTGATCATTAGGAATGACTTGAATGTAAAAAATATAAGTGAGGTATTTAGGTATAATTTAATTAAAAACGCATAATTCTATTGTATAAAATATGATTTTGTTAAATGTCACTATTTAAATTACGAGCCAGGTTATTTTTCAAATTTTTAGCACCGTTTCATGTTTTTTTGTAAACACAAAATACAAACACACAAAATGTATTTAGCAGAAAGTACTCCAGTTCCCACTGATTTTGACGTTACGGTCCTTACGTATCGAGAGTAATTTTTGAAAATTTTCCATATTCTATATTCAGACGCCATTATCTCGAAAACGGTTAAAGATAGGTATAGGTTATGTTGCATGAAAAATGATTAGAATTCCATGGAAAATAAAATACAAAAAGGAGGGGTTTCCATTTAAAAAGGTTGGCCTTGATTTTATAACTTTTATTTGGGTCACCCTGTATAAATGAAAATTGCTTCAAAAAATGCGCAACTAAAAATATAATTCGACGGGTCCAAACGATTTTTCAAATAAATATATTCCATACTTTTGCCGCTCACTGTATGTAATATTTTACCGAAATTTTCAGTTGTCAGTTAAATAAAAAAGATTCGGCTTGGGACATAATTTTTTGCTTAAATTTTAAAGAAGTTCTTTTATTATGAAGTTTAAAGTATATGATAGATTCTTTTTGACAACTAATTTTTTTTTTTTGGATATCGTGATCGGTCAACTAAAAAATGATTTTTTCTCGGTTATTTCTAGAAAAAGTTGAACCAAATTTAACTTTTAAGCTTCTATTATTGTCTGTCTCGTTTTTATAGGTTTGCGTCTTTGTTCATTCAAATGCCAAATTTAAATGTCATGTGCCATGGCATTGTCTGTGAAATTAGATATCGCTCGTAGATTTATTTCTATTCTTTTGTTCATCAAATTCAATAAAAAAAAATTATTAGTTCGTTGATATTTATTTTTAGAGGTCGCTCGAAAACATAGGTACACTACTTTGAAAGGTAAAATAATAATTATGAGTGACCTTTACAAATTAAAATATCGATTTTAAATTTTCAGAATTAAGATTTTTTTCAACCTAGAAAATGATAAAATAACGAGACAAAAAATTAAGAAAAAAATTTAATTTTTGACGATTTTGGAAATTTTTTAAAATCTTGAGCGATCTCTAAAAATTTTTTTTGAGATGATTTTTTGAGGAGGCTCTTAAAAAATGATAAACTAACATATTTTCCACAGGAGACATGAAAAAAAATATTCGTTTTTTTTGGGGTATCCTACTGTCCACTGACACGAAATGAACAACAGCTTGGCTGGCATGATCTTATATTTTCAGTTTTGGTTATAATCATTTAAATTCGAAACGTCAGGTTTAATTTTTTTATGTGTCGAATTCTGGTAATTTTTTTTACTCAGTACCACACATGCTTAAACTATACAAAATATCGACTCGATATTTTGCACTAAGATGCACCATAAATCCGAACGGATTCGTCACGATTCAGCGTGAAGAGGATGTTTACAATTTTTCTTCTAGAACCGTTCATCTAGGTGCCAATTTGTTTTATTTTAAAACCGCTCATGTTAAATATCAACACTCCGCCACGATGAAAATAGCCGAAGCTGCGGCCGCGTCACGTACTCGTATCACACGGTTATCTAAGCGGTTGCACATCTCGCTGTAAACACGACGATTTTTTTTCCTCTGCGAAGGAATCCGCGCAAAACCGCTGGATATTTGCCACGCGTCGGCTTTGTTATGTCTTAAGTAAACGGAAAATGAAGCGTCATGACGTAAAGGGACGCCCTTGCACGCTGTTTAAAATGCCAGGAGAAGACAGAAGCCTGTAAATATTTAGATAAATTGTATTTTGCGCCCACGCACAAAGAAAAGTAATTTTCTGTCTTCAGTACCTCATCAATGAAAAAAAAAAACTACAAAGGAAATGGAACTCCTATGGCTTGGCAATTTGTAACCCTTCATTTGTTTTATACACCTTCATTTGTTTTAGTCTAACAAATAAGAGTAAACTTCCACAATTTCACTAGACCTTCTGACGTGACCTTCTGAATGAAGATACAACAGCATATGCAAACCAGCAAATACAGATGAGCGGAAATCGTATGACGCTCATATCAGACCGCGTATCGTTTTTAGTCTGTAGAGACCCTCAACAGTTCCCCGGCTGTGTGCAAGAAACAGAGACCCATTTAAAAAATTTCCAGTTTTCAGTCTTTAACCATTCTAAACTAAAAGGAAGATCAATAAAGAAAAGTTATATGAATATTCTTATTCCTTTTTTCATGCTGTATAAAATGTTTTGGGACCGTCCGGTACATGATCAGCATCTCTATGAGTCCTTTCTACGTGATAATTTGCATTGCTGTCGATTTGACAATTCAGAGGAAATATCTCTTAACAATTTTTAGGCAAATAGTTATAAATTGTTAAAATTTTAACGAGGTTTTGAATTTTTCAGTGTTAACTTTAAGAAAAACGAAAAGAACTACGATGCTTCAAACAGTGCAGTCCTGCGCATGCTTCAGGAATCCGAAAACGAACCTAGAACGGCCGACGAAGGTAAGAGAGAAAGGGACAATATTCTCTTTATTACAAATCTCGTTTTTTATTTTAATCATTGTTCTTTAATCTTGTGTATTCACTTTTCAAGGTATATTTCAAATAAATTTAATTAATTATTTCAAAATTGCGATATAATTGTTTATGTAAATCAGTAAATTATTCAATATCTTAATGAAAAAAAGTGGTATACTGTTCACGGATGATGTTGAAAAGAGATAAGATGAAAAAAGTTATTGTTGTAAAAAAATCTCTTCGTGTTCAAATGCACAAAAAAATAGTTTTAAGTGGTCCCACATATACAGGGTGTCTTCTTCAAAGAAATTATAGAAATATCCATATATTCATGTATTTTATAGTCCAGTCACTGAAGGCGAAAATAAGGTGAAGGCTCCCAATTTTTTCGGAAAGCATGAATTTTCCTGAAAATTTGCATACAAGCTCATCTCATCCTCCCACTTCAAAAGTTATATTGTCTAGATGTGTTTTTTTCTATTTGGGGGTGAAAACTACCCTTGTATGAAAAAAATGCGAAAATCGCAGATTTACGTATTTTAAAGATTCAGTTCATGTTGGAATATGTTGGATAAAGTTCCTTTCATGATTTTTAATATAATTTATGAAATTTAATTACTTTTCAACCCTTAAAAATCCTTAAAAACTACCCATCCATGGCCAAAAAAACTAGAAAAAAAAGTTTTTAACAGTTTAAAATATTGTTTTGGTGCATTCACAATGTATTGCATTTCTTTTGTTATATAATATTATTGAAAGCTTGAGATGTTTTGGTATGTATATGTTGAATTATAAACTTTTTATTGGTTTTCAAATGACCTATGATATATTGCAACTTTTCAGCCACTCAAATAACCCTTATGGAAGACCTACCCCTCATAAAGAACCCTACCCCTTATAGAAAAATTTCCTAAAAATTATACGTGAGTATAATGATATCATATATTTTTTTTAATTTTATTGAATTTATTCTTAATATTTTTTTATTAAATTAATATCAAATAAAAAAAATATTTACATTATAAATGGATGTATTGTACAAAATGTTTTAAAATTACAAAAATTGATGGTCATTTAAACGGTCTGAAAATTTTACCGAAAAAATGCAATTAATTTTTTTTCCATAACTTTTGTAATTTTAAAGTTATAAATTTACTCAAAAAACCGTTTTGTAGGGAATTTAAAGCACTTTAAGATCTGTGATTTGTAGTTTTTTTAGCCCTTCGTTTTTTAGATTTATAAGCTAAAAGGGCTCAGGAAAGGCGGTCTTGGAGCTTAGTTTTGAGTTTCTAACGGTCATAATTGTTCAGTAAGAAAAAACCTACAATTTCTTATTCTATCATTTTTTTATAACTTTGTTAGTTTTTGAAATATTTTGAAAAAAGGCGATTTTTAAAAAAATTGAAAAATTTTATTCAAAAGTGTATTAAATATTTTTTTAAATTTAGGTTTCTAAAATCGTTCAAATTTCCAGAATCTACTGTTAATACACAAATAAAGTAAATTGCAGAAGGAATAGGTTTTTTTTCCGTCAAGTCAATTTTAATACCGATTTTTTTTCTCAAAAATCAAGACAATCATTTTATTTTGATTGTAACTTCATTAGTTTTCATACTAACGACTTTACCACTTACCACTCAATTTAAAGGTCTTTTCAAAAACTTTAATAAGTGTTATATAAGTTTTCCTCGAAAAGCCTTTAATATTTCCGCTACAGGACGTTGAACGTTTCGATTATAGCTATCTTCGACATTGACTTCAACTACTGGGAGTCATAACTCGGGTTCTATACCACCTACAAAAATAAAAAAGCAATCTCTTTGCTATTTAATTACCTTCATTTTTGCTTAAGATCATTTTTTTGATAAAACGTAGTTTTTGAAATATTCGCGGAAAGTGGCTCAAAACCATGCATTTTTGGGCTAAAAACGAACATGTCTAGGCGCAAATAACTCAAAAAGTATTGACTGTACAAAAAATTCTTATAGAACATTTTTTCCTTAGAATTCGCCCCTCCATCGAATCGTGGGGTTATTTTTAATAAAAAAAATTCTCACCCTCTAGAAGGGGTGGCATCCACCCCTAGGGTATGAGCACACATCGGCACTATATAACTTTTGTTTCTTGAGCTATTCCCTAGCTACAGTTCAAATTTCACGTCAATCCATTCCATCCAAAAAAATTGATAACCAAAATGCTTCAGCGACTGGACTATTAATATTGATATTGAAAATTTGACCCTCGTTTTTACAGAGAAGAAATTATTACAGGCATACTTAGGTATATTTAGAAATAAAATTTATAATCAACAGTTGTATGAAAAACTATATAACTATAATAGGGTGTTCGTTAATTCGACTGTTAAATTTCTACAGGATATTCCTTGCACTATTGCAAATAGTTCAAATGAACTATGAGGACAAGAGACAAGGAAATTATTTTTTTTTCATAGTAGCAGCTGTGACAAAGTCAGTTCCGCGCAAACTATGTTTTTATGATTCTGTATTAATATGAGTCACCAATAACCATAAACATTTGCTACTGATAGAAGAAATTTGGAAAAATAATCATCAACATGTCATTTTCAAGCTGTGGGTGACGTACAAAGTATATGTCATATCTTAAATCTCTTAAATGTCATTGGCTACTATTAATAGGTTACTCTCTGCTAGGCAAACACACTCATAACATTTGGTAGATCAAATATCTTTCTTCACATATCTTACTAGATACTGGGGATGTAATTCCACAATATCATCAATTAAATACAGTTATATCTTCGTAAGAATTGATATCTAGTTCATTTGAACGATTTATGTTAATTATGGTCAACGAATACCCTGTACAAGTTTGTCAATGGAATTAATTATAATCGGAGTAAGTAATTTAGCTCAGACATCAACTACAACAATTTTTTTTACATAACCCTTCACTCTGAACGATTTTGTCCCCTCTTACCACCCGTTTTTCCACACTGAAACGCAGAGCCGGAGTCAGGAGTGGTGACAGCACCCAACAGTGGGATAGCCGGACTCAGGCACGTCAAAGCGCCGGAGAGCCGCCCAGCGCCCTCTACACCCCAACTACCACCAGGTCAGAACATTTGTGCTGACTGCGAACGCCTCATAGTGTAAGTATTTTCAGCTTTACAGGCGCTTGGAAACGGTGGACGTGGGCAACAAACAGTTCTCGTAGGTGCAGCGAGTAGATTTTGACGGAAAATTGGTACGGATAGGTCGACTGTGGAGGTAGTTCGGTTATTATTTAGAAAATCCATGGACGAAACAAACGATGACCACTTCCACTCGCCTTCCTGAGCGTGGTCCAATTGAACCGAGCACGTAACTCACTCACTCGACCTGCCTCTCCGATTTTCCGTTCGTTTTTCGTCCCTTAAACGTCAGCTCACGGCACATTTCTGACATTGAACTTTTGTTTCTCCCCCACAGTAGTCCGCTCCGAATATTACTCGACCCAAAGCCACGCGATCGGCGGTCGTAAGACCGTCACCCCGAGCATTAACGTGCCCTTAGACGATCGCAGTCGATCTAGCAGCTTGCCGGGCGACCCCCCAAAGCCTAATAACCCCACCGAAGGTGTCACAGTCTGCACGGACTGTGAACGGGTTATTGTGTAAGTCGGAGGATGTTGGGTCGATGTTGTTTACTTCTTGTAGATAGATCTAGATCTATGTGTTCGTTGCTGCTGTCCACTTCCTCTATCACAGACACTTTTAGAACCTCGAAAGGGATAGGGCTAGGGTCGCAATATCAAATTGAGTTGGATTAAGGTCCAAACATATCACTTTTTACTTTTATTCTTAGTAAAAACTATACTTCAGTACCAAAATAGTAGACAGTAGATTATTTAATACTACAAAATAATTTTGTGTATTCTCTGCGTAAAAATTGTAATGTGCTGTTCATTTCGCATAGTGTTCCGGTATGTACGGCCTGCGCGTGCGCGCACTTGGTACATTCCATTGTTACAGCCGCTATTTCTATCTTTGTTTATCATGTACAAAAAGAGACGCAACTAAGGCTGGATGGTTCGATTTCTTAAAATCTTAAAATCCCGCTCTACCTCGGCTTCCAGCTGAGACGTGTCAGTGCGTGTCATAAGCGTACAAGTTGAAAAAACGTGTGCTATTGCTTTCATATATTCGTTATTCCACTGTTAAAGATGCAATCGCGTGTTAGTTGATAATCAGGGTAGTTGTACACGTTCAAACGTAACAGATCAAGATGGTAAATAATGTGTATAAAGAAATTCAATCATGAAACTTGGATATATCGATGGATGAGAAAGTGGAAATGTACAGAACTTTAACAATAGTCTCTGTCAGAAGTGTTTATGGTGCAACAAAAAGTGGTGAAAATGTAAAACATAAAGCAAGTGGCAGAAAAACTGAAGTGAATATGGATTTTCGGATAATAGAGATTACCATGAGGAAGAAGATTACCATATGGATAGTGCGGTATTTGAAAAAAACAATTTGCATATATTTTACCTCACATCGAACCTGGTGCAGTGATTGTCATGGATAATTCGCCTTACCACAGTCCACCAACAGCAAAATTGTGAACATCCGCACATAGAAAAGGACAAAACATATTGAATATAAAGACAGTGTGTTACGATTAACAATTGCCCAAAAAGGAAATGTGTTGTGGATGAAAGGGCTAGCAGATTGTGATAAAGGGTAATTATTGATTTTAGCAACGCTAATAACGGTTATTTCTTATGACTTATCGGTCTTTTTAATGAACTTTTAGTTGTTTTATCGATCTTGTGTCGCTTGATTGTTATAACACTACGTAAGTACATTTTTCGTAGTAGTCTCTTGTTCAGTTATATAGATCGCTGGCTACGTCCTCTAATAAACAAAGAAGAAAACAATATACGCATGTGGTATTTACCTATGAAGGCAGAATTTCTGAGTATTTTGTTTAGTATAAATAAAAAAGTACTTTGGCGTACAATTTTTGAATCCTCTAAAGTGATACGCCCATGGAATCGCATTCTCCGCACGCCTTACCGGTCGCACTGATCTACATGTTGACAATGAGTCGCTACCTACTGTTTAGGTGCTGGAGTATGCAAATCTAAATGAATTAAATTGAAACATGTTCAATATAATATTCAGGGTGTTTGTCAGTATCCAGTAGAATACCTCAAAGTAAGCACAAAAGTCTTAAGCAACATAGGTCCTAAGCCTATCAGTTTCAAAGATATCGTATAAGGAATAATAAACTGTTTCTATTTGTTCTGGCTACACAGCGTTTGTACTAATACACATAAATATGTAAAAAACAATGAAGCGTTGTTCGTAAACATATGAGCAGATTGGATTGAATGAAATTTGTTGTCGAGGTTTTGGTTCAGGGTGAGGAATAGCACTGCCAGTATCCAAGCCATACAGCTTTCCAAACGGTTTTAGGATCCACATTTTAAAGAACTTTTTTGTTTATTTTGATCTACGTTACGGCAATTACGCTGCGAGTACCCTGTATATTATCTTTTTTAATAATTTTATTTAATTGCGGTCTATCCCTTTAACTCAAAAACCCCGTACAGCATGTATATAGAAACTATATTTCTCAATCTAGTAGATTGATACAATTTTCTACTACAGTTGTATCAAAATGTATTTCTTCACACTCTCAAAAATGCATGTAACGCACAAACAGTATGTTTCTTTTTTTTGGGCATATATCCACACTACTTTTGAATTATGCCAAACTTACATTTATCTGATTTATAGAATTAATTCTTTGTTAGAGATTTTTAAATGTGGTTTGTCCTTAGTTTAGGCTAGGTACGAAATATACATTAGATAGTATCTGCTAGGAAATTCTTTAACAACTAAAAAATCTGCCTTGGATTATTCTTATAGTTGTTTGTACTGTAGAATAATACAAATTTTGAAATTTAATTCTTGTTAACGTTATTTTTTTACATGTTAATCAGATTCTGCTAGAATCGACAGGGCTATAATTCCAGACTGTTAAATTTTTTCTCATAAATTATACATCTTCGTCTCTGTTCCAGTGGAGTATTTGTAAGAATCAAGGACAAGAACTTGCACGTCGAGTGCTTCAAATGCGCAACTTGTGGCACGTCTCTTAAAAACGTTGGGTAAGTCCAACAATGTAAACAAATTAGAAATAAAAAAGTAAAAACATGTATTCGTCTCACAGCTACTACAACATCAACAACAAACTTTACTGCGACATCCACGCCAAATCAGCCGCTATCAGGATCAACGCTAACCCCAATTTAGTACCTGTAACAGTACCACCGTAAGTACTGCGCACCTCAGGGTTCAAACCTCGGGCCCTTCTTATTTAAAAGTGTTACTGATGACGCGGTTTCTTGTTTCAGAGGTGGAAAACCGCCAGTTCAGGCTATATCTTCGGCACTAGCATCTCACTCACTGCCCACATCCTCACCCCTATCGCCAAAAATAAACAACAGCTTCTCTTCACCCTACCAGGTACAGTACGTCGCAAGGCAACCGTAAAACTGCTCGCGCCAGCAAAATAATATCACCTTCATTTTAGCAATTACAGAAGCCGTTCTATTCCACTTGTGAATCTTTCTTATTTTTCTATTTTCATTTTATCATTTGACTTTTATTTTGCTGCCGATATGCACTTCTCTAATTTTTGACACAGTGCCGTCTGCATGTCGCACCTCTAATACCCATAATCCAACTTTTAGCCGCAGGAAACAAATGAGAATGCCGACGTTTCACCGCCATTGCCAAATTTATCAACTAATGTAACGTCTGAAGCTAACAATAACAATAATTCATTATATAATAATTCTGCCCCTCTATCATTCAGCAAATACTTGAATAAGGTGAGTTTCTGACAAATTAATCGAATGAGCGAAGTATACAGTGTGTTGGGAGTTTGACTGTCGTAAGTTCAACATTAAGCTTAAATGATAAGAAAAAAATGCGAGTTTTGGGGAATTTTACCAAAACTAGTTAGTTTATTAAAATTAAACCTAAACAAATTTAAAGAAGTGGCAAACTTTGCACTAAATGATATTCTATTGAGCTTCTTTAATTAACAAAAGGTTTGTACATCAACTTTGGAATTTGATAATTTTTTCTCGAGTAGTTGGGTTTTTGTTTATTTTGATGATTAAAAATATCTGACTTCTAACCCATTGTATATATTCACTTACAATCAAAATTTATACCGTAATTTGAAAACTTACGATAGTCCTAATGGCGATGGAGATTTACCAGTAGTTCTCAAACTGTTGCCAGTGCTGAAGACAATTTCTACAAAATAAAAACTCATAGAATAGAAACCTTGGTGTATTTCATTTAATATTAATGTCTAAAATATTTATCTATAGTCTGTTTAGAAATGAAAGAGAGTAATAAAAGCTCATTATGTATACAAATCGTAAATAACTGTAGTACTGGTGCTTATATTCAATACTTTTATATTATGTATTTTCCGTATAGATGAGGTCTACTTTTAACAAAACTTTGTGCGATCGGACTGTACTAAATTGTAGCGGGTAGCTAAAATTTAATCCCCGACAATCCGTGTTTGTCTATGCCGCTTCAATTTCTCGGTCCATTTCCCTTATAAGTAAACAATAAAACAGCATTTCAAAACATGAGGCTACTTTAAGCATCATAACCGGGTTAAGAGGGTTTTTAGTAATTCAAATAAAATTACTTATTCAATATTATTATCAAAATATTTATTTAAATTTAATGAATAGACTTTTATTCCACACAAAAATATATGTATTTTGAAAATTCAAATTATGGTGAGTAAATGTAGTGTTGTATAAATGTACAATAAAGAAAATAAAAAAGTAGGTATATTAATATTCATCCTCTGAAAATTCTGACGAATTATCTTCGTCTCCTAGATTGATAACGATAGGTTCCACAGTAACGTCAATTAAATTATCGAGTTCCCACATTTTCTCCTCTTCTTTTTGTACATTATGTATACATTTTTGCCAGTTATCTGCAGTTACTCGTTCCAAGGAATTTTTTAACAAAATTTTCACGTCACTTAATTTAAACGTCGTATTATTTACATCTCCTTTTACCTGCGCCCAGACTAATTCGATTGGGTTAAGTTCACAGTGATAAGATGGTAACCGTAGTACCGTTATTTGGCGATTTGTTGCCATTTCATCGATAACATATTTTTTCTGATCTTTATTAAGATTGACAAGTGTCAAAAGTTCCTTTTTCACCATATTTGTTTCAAAAGAAATGTTTTTTCCGGATAACCATTGAATTATATCGGCTTTCCTCCAAGCAGTCCTAGGCGTCCGCTCGGTCTGCCGTGAATGGTATTATCCATGACAATTACAGACCCCGGAGGAATAAGATCCAACATCTGTGTAAAATACTCTTCGAAAACATCTGCGTTCATGTCTTCGTGATAGTCACCTGTATTTTTAGACTCAAATAAAAGTAAACCGCCATCTACAAAACCACTGGCACTACCTATATGTGTCACTATTAATCTTCGCCCTTTACCTGAAGGTGCCTTGAGCCCTATTGAAAGTCCATCCAAAAATGCTTGTCGAAAACTTTTTACATTTTTATTTTGCCATACTTTTGTTACAGTATATCCCTCGTTGACCCAAGTTTCGTCTAGATAATAAATATTCCTCCCTTCGTCACGGAATTTTCTAATTATTGATTAAGTAGGATCTTCGCCAACAAATAATTTCATCTTTATCGATAAGAACTGACTTCCTGTTCTGCTTTTCCCAGCAAAAATTCAACTCTCGTAAGACGGCCCATAATTTGCTTCAACTGATTTTTGGCAAATCGTTGTCCTCTGAAAGTTCACTTAAAATTTTGTTTAGGGTTGGTATTTCTTTTTTAAAATAAAATTAGTGTACTTTAGTCACTAAACACAAGTCGAATTTTACTCTACTGCACTAGCACGTCTTCTTATATTCAGCTCTAAGACTGGATTGATCTGTCACAATACACTGGCTCCTGCCCTACCGATAATTACCTGAAACGAAATATTAGCGCGCCCATGGCCGGTTCTTATCTCGGGGTTTTATTACTCTCTTTCATTTCCAAACAGAGTATAGAGGAAAGTATAGATGAAAAATAAAGGTATACAAACAGTTTGGGAGCCGCAGATTTTTAACTATCAAATTTTTATTGGACACCTTAAGATTTCACTTGTAATATCCTATAGGCTGTAATACACATTCATGTTACGTCCTTCGTTTTATGTCAGATGTATTAATACTAACACTCATTCCCAGCGCATAGTCATGTTTTATTAATACACTTCCAGTCTTCGACGAGCTTCTCTGGACCAAAACCATTTTCGAGCGTCAGCGCACCACTTTCTCCACCCAGCACCCTTCCTCGAGCAGCGCCTTTGTCACCGATAACGCCCACAGCAGCGCCCTCTTACAACGCGCCCTCTTACAACGCGCCGTCTTACAGCGCGCCATCCTACAAAGCGCCGTCTTACAGCCCTGCATCATCCGCAGGTAAGTTTCGTTGCATACCCCATAGATCAATGAGATAAATTAGATGATTCTCTACTGTACCGCATATAAAAAAGATATAGAGAAGTAAGGTGCTAGTGGAAATCTACTGTATCCACTTAAAATTGAAAGACGTTTGAATCACCTTTTCACAAAACTTTGTGACCTTTTCTGTTTTTTATAACTTGCCATATTAAAGATAGTGCCTTGCATGAAAACGTGAAATTAGATTGAAGTCAATAGGAATAAGTTTGCGACTGAGTTGGACCCGCTTACAGATGCACTGGACATCTCACTCTATATCGCTCTTTCTGAATGCGTTCTCACTTATTCCTGTTGAGCTTGTAATAGTGTCGTACATTATTCATCGTATATCTCTAAATTTTCTTTGTATGCGGCAATGTAGCTCTTTTTTGAAAATCCCCTTGGTTAGAATATTACCGTTTAGCTCCGTACCATGTAGATGATTAGTTGTTGTTCCCTAGGACGATTCTCTTCTGTTAAACCAGCGGGTGGCCTGTTTAAAGGTACATTTGCAGTTTAACAAAAAACCGCTTCTTTGCCCATAGCCTAAACACGTAGTTATAGATTTAGTAAAATAGTATAACGCGTCCTCAATATAATTTAAAACATCAGAAGAATATTTCAGGGTTCGTGGTAATTATTAATATGTTTATTATCTTCTTTCAGATCAATCATTTAATGCCAAGCCTCGCCCCTTTTCCCTAGTACTAGAATAATATAGGAAGCGTGCATCCTAGTTGAATTGGCTAACAGCTTACTTGTTACACAGCGCATTTAATAAAAGGGGACTTGGAAGGAGCCATTTTCCAAATTCAACAAGTCTTTCATAAATTCGGGCATTCCTCCAGGTCCCTTCTTACCAAATATAACATTTTTTATCACTTTTGACTTGATACATTTTTGGATACATTTGGATGGATGATTTTTTCGCGATGAGCGCAATGTTATACTATTTTATAATATATTTAGGTGCTTACAGCTTATTAACTTTTTATTCTCTTTACAACCCGGTTCTCTGAACCTTTGTGCCATTCCTTTTGTTTGTTTAACGCGTGTGATGTGTACTGTGTGTTTGCCTCAAACAAGGCCGTAGCGCCCAAGGTATAATTTGGCCTCCTCCTCAAGAGGAACCCGAGATACCCACTGCCTGTCCCCTATTCTACCCCCCTCCCTCACAGGTTGAGCAGGTCATACTGAGCAAGCGCGGCCAGAAGGAAGCAGAATTAGAAAGTGAGTGGTCGGAGTGTCGGGAGGTGGAGGAGATCAACGACATGGCGCAGTTCTTGCCCAAAATGTCTTTCTGTTCGGAGGAAGTATCTAGTTTGACCGAGCATCGAAGTGCTGTCGAGTGCGTGGAAACTATAGCGGAGACCTTAGAGACCCAAAAGCTCGTAGAAAACGTTCTCAAAACAAGATCTAGATCTCCCCCTCCTATAGGAGCGGACATCCAACCGTCTGAGCCTCCTAAACCGAAGCCTAAAAGTAATCCGACCCCACCAGCTTGTCCTATGTCGTTATCACAAGACGTTTGTTGTCAAAGGAGGGATAGTTGTGAGCTGAAGAGGCCGACGCAGTTCACGCCCAATACAGTGGAGTGGCAATTACCCAGCAAAATCGATAATGTTGTGCCTCAAAAGTGGGAATCACCTCTAACTCAAGCCCTGCGTACCACCGAACCAGATCCCGATACGTTTGCTCAAATTCCATCGAAACATTCTGCTAGTGCTCTAGCATCTGCTTTGTCGATAGCACCATCATTGCCTTTTACTCCTGCTTTTACACCAGGCAAGCCTGTTCCTTTACCAGAAGAAACAGTACCGTATATGCCGCCCGAGCGTCCAGTTCTACCAGTCGAACCTAAAGAACCGAAAGAACCTAAGCCGAGACAAGAAAAACCGAAAAGTAAATTCGTGAAAGCCCTAGAAACAGCGCCAGAAAGACCCTTTACGCCAGTTGGGGCATCACCTACTCCTATAAAGAAGAAACCTAAAGATCCCACAGACAAATATTTTACAGATCTCCCAAAACCGCACGACAGAATTTCTTTGTTGGCGGCTCTTACTACAGCTCCTGATAGACCGTACTCACCGCTGATTGTAGAGAGTGTGGGTACAAAGCAAATAGAAGCAAACGTAGAGTGTAAAAGGAAAGATATAGACAGATCCGTGTTGACTAAACCTTCAAAACCTGAGGTTCTTCCTCCATCTTTCAACATTAACAAAAAGGAACCTAAACCTCCAAGCTATTACCCACCATCTGTCCTCTATCAGAGGACGGAGGAAAGCAAAAGCGAGGAACACACCGAGGAAACAAACACGAGCGAGACTAGAACGATCGAAAGACAAACAATTCATAACCCTCAAATGACGCAAATAATTGTTGAAGGCGAAGAAAGCAAAGAACACAATTTTGCTCCCATGTTTCAAGCTGTTTCGTGCTACTATCATAATAAGAAAGACAATTTCTCTATAGAAATATCAACCACACCTCCTATTCCTACACCGCCTCCTAAACCTGCTACGCCGATTATAAAAACTGTAGAGAGCAAACCGGGATACATAGAGAAAGAAACAGTCACGGAAGAAAAGCGCGCGCGTCAGCAGACGACGAAGAAACAAGAACAGTATAAGGAAGAGATAAGGGCGGAAATGAAAGCTGCTAAACAAGCCGAGGAAGTTGTTCTAAAGAAAGCTGCACCGCCTGTACATTTGCACAAACCCGAGGGCCTCCCTTCGTATCAGGTGCAACTGTCAGAAAACGCTGAAGCGGATCTTAAGCTGATGGAAAGAATGCAGAGGGCTCAGAGTCGTCTTGAGCAACAGAAACTGTCCAAGGCCCAAGAGATAAGTGAAGAGCGACACCAACAACAGATCCTTCAACAGAAGCAACAGGTTATTCAACAGCAGCAACAACAGATATACCAAGAACAACAGATGAGACAGCAGATGCAACAACGTCAGCAGTTAGAGGTTACAAGAAAGCCTGTCATAACTATAGAACCGGACACTCCTGCTCCTGCAACAACTTTCAAACCTGTCGTCGAAGACAGACCTCCGAGCACATTTTCACCTCGTCCTAGATCCGTCACTCCTAGCATGATCAATAAACCGCCACCATTACTGCCTTACTACCAATCAAGTTTGGCTCCTCAACACATGCCTCCAGTTACAGCCAACCTCTTAGATCCAAAAAGTCCTGCTATTTCTCGTTCCCCTAGTCCCGCTCCAGGGGCAAGAAGTCGCAGTCCTTCTCCTTCACCCTTTCCCCGTGAACAAAGGGCAGTGTCTCCTGCCCCGGGACCTCCAGAAAATCCCTTAAAGTCTTCTCGACCACTCCCCACACCGCGAGATAGCAGATTGGAACAGGCCAGAGAGAATATAACTACGTTTATACCAGAATACAAGAGTAAAAGAGACTTAATCGAACACGTTCAAGGTATGGATTATTACGAACGATCTCGAGAAGAACGTCATCAGCAACATGTTGCCCAAAGAGGCCAAACCCAACAGAAACAGTCTGCAATAGCGCAAACCCAACAGTGCGCTCAACCAACACAAATGTACGTATCGCAGGTGCGTACTGAAACCTACCCTCTTCAGCAACGAAGGGCAACTGAGTATGAAAGTGTGGTCTCCGAAAAACAGAGCATGCAACGCCAGAAAGAAATTTGCGAGTCTCAAAAGTTGGACGTACAGGAAGCTCAACGAGCTCAAAAATATCTTTCTACGACTTCTGAAGGCGTCGTCGCTACGGCAATTTCTGAACAGTCTCACAGTGCTCACCTTGAACAGATGAAGAAATCTCAAAGTCAAAGCGTTCAGAAATCTACAGACGGTTCACGTCAAGTTCAGAGAAAAACGACTGTGACTGAAGAATACGAACGCTCACAAAAGGAAACCAACATCCAGATCGAAAAAAACGTTACCACTTGCAAAAAATATCCATTTCATGACATAAACGCTCCTTCTGTAGAAGCCCCTGTGTCTATACCAATACATCTTACGAATCCTCAACCCTTGTCCGTGACAAGGTCTTTTGGGCAGGCTTCCCAGCAGCAATCTCAGCAACTGGCCAGTTCTTTGCAACAATCATCGCTTCAGCAGTCATCATTGCAACAGTCTACTGCTTCTTCAGCCTGCGAAAGGACCTGTAAGGACGTCTGCGGAAAAACTACTTGCTCGAATATAAACGCGGCTCAAGTGTGCCCGAATAAACCTCAACCTGTCCCAAGCCAACCCTCTGACTCGAAACCTCCTCCAGTGAAACACGTTTTTGCTCCGAGCTCCATAGCCCCTTTGAAACACGTCGATCCACCGGGTTCCTCCAGAAAACCTAATCACAATGTAATTAGACCCAATGTTTCCCAACCCAATGCAGGTGCAGCAGGCGGTCGGCAAGCTGGAGGAATCAGCGTCACTCCCAAGCGAGGCCGGGGTGTTCTAAACACCGCCGCCATAGGAGGTGCTAGAGTACCCCTTTGCGGACACTGTAATATGCACATAAGGTGAAGGTCTTGTCGTGATGTTTGTGTGCTAGTTTGATGTATATTATTGATATATTGTGTAACGATTTGTTGATGAAAACTCTTGATTTTTGTGTTAGCCTATAACCGACATGAGCTTTATGTGTTTGTAAACGTTGTTTTGGCATGTTTTTATTTTTTTTGTCATATTCTAGAGCATGCGAGTGAAGTGTGCCACGCTAACGAAATCGAAAGTTTCCTAGAGCTAGACGAGGTCGGTTTGCAGATCCCTGACCATCCTCCCCCGCCACCCCCCGTTCCCATCAGTCAAATCAATATAACGATCCCCTACCAATGCACATCTCCACAATTGGACTCTATCGGCTCGAGTCCGCGATCAGATTACTCTTCCTATTCCTCTTCAAGCAGCAAAAATCCCCAGAACGCTAACACTGAGATTGCCAGAGAGAAAATCCTGTCTGAGATCAGGAATTTAACTCCTAAGCTGAAAAAAGTTAATATATCAGGCACCCAAAGCCCTAGAATGAATTATATCGTCAATAATGTCGAAACAACAGTCACTAATAACACCAAAAACGTTAAATCCGAACTTCTTATTCCTGTGAACGACTACACGTCCCTTAACCAGGATAACTTTCCTCTTCCTGACAACCTCACCTTTGCAAATCAGTCTAATAACGACAAAGCTCCGAACGAAACTAGCAAAGCTTACTTCAGCAGCGTTACTAAGGATTCGAAGGACTATAAAAATAAAGATCATTTGCCTGAAGCGCCTATTTGTTGGAAATGTAACACAGAAATTGCTAGGTAACTATTAACTCTGTCACAGTTTTATTCTAATTATTATATGCCATATATTGCCGATGCTGTTTTATGCTCATTATTAACAATAAACATGTGATGAAGCCAAGATGTTGTTAAACTGTTTTTGTTTTCAGAGGGCCCTTCATCACCGCCCTGGGCAAGATCTGGTGCCCCAACCACTTCATCTGTACCACTCCCTCTTGCCGAAGGCCTCTGCAAGACTTGGGATTCGTGGAAGAGCGCGGTCAACTGTACTGCGAGTTCTGCTTTGAGCAGTACCTTGCCCCACCTTGTGCCAAGTGTAGTGGCAAAATCAAAGGGGTAAGAATACGAAACGACAAATGAATAGACGTTTGTACAAAACATCGACCGTTTTCAGGACTGTTTGAAGGCCATTGGAAAGAACTTCCACCCCGAGTGCTTCAACTGCGTCTACTGCGGAAAACTTTTTGGAAACTCTCCGTTCTTCCTAGAAGACGGCAGCCCATACTGCGAAGCTGGTTAGTAAAAACCTATTTAAATTGTAAAAACTGTTGTTACGTTAAAATTTTGTTGCAGACTGGAACGAACTCTTCACCACCAAGTGCTTCGCTTGCGGGTTCCCAGTCGAGGCTGGAGATCGTTGGGTGGAGGCGCTGAACAACAACTACCATAGCCAGTGCTTCAATTGCACGGTAGGTACACCAAAAAAATGGCCACAGTTCGTCAATCAACAACATTGAGTCAACTTTTTATTTTAACGAATTTTCCATCGGGTATAAGTTTTGAAAGGAACAGTGCGGTAATAAACCCGAAATAAAAATATCATATGCTTACGTAAGCTGTTTATTTTTGTTTATTCGTAGCACGCGAGCTGGTATGTGCCACTGACATTTCTACATTTGATTAGTTTGAAAACTAATTAAAGGAAGCATTTCGCGTATAAATATTTTCTTTTAAATGGTTTCGGATTGTTGCATGTTAGGAGCCACTATTGTTAAACATAAGTAAATTAAATTTGCTAATAAATCGATATTGTAGTTGTAACTTAATGCTTTGTAAGATAACAAACCACAGAGTATATTGATGTACATACAAATACGTAAATAATGCGGAAATATTAACATTAGCGTAGTGATTGGTGCGTATTTCTAGTCTCGTATAAATAAAGTGTCGTATTTCATGTCCCGATCTACTTCTCCACGAGAAGTAGAAGGCGCGCAGCGAAAAATAACATTTTCGAGTATGTCCAAAGATGGGCAAAATCTGAAGAGGACAATAATTGTCCAAATTTAAGGCGGACTTCGCTGTGAGGCCCATCTGCGGACCCATCAAGGTCTGGGATCGAACGTCGACCCTGCTATCTTGCAGTTAAGTAGCCAGGGACGGATATCTGCCCAGGATATGTAGTATGACACAAAATTAATATTTGCATTGTATAATATACCGTTTTTGAAATAATATTTTCATTAAATCCAAAATTTTTACAATTCAAAACATTGTTAAAATTTTTCATAAATTTTTGCGTGTTGTGGGTGGTGTTGGTAGCGTGTTTTGCTGGCATAGTCTTTGGCGGAGGGCAAATTTTCAAAACATTAACGAAATCTCGTTTCCCGCTCTGCGCCTTCCTATTGCGATTCTGTGGATACGTGCTTTTGGCGGGATTTATATCGCGTGAATGGAGAGTTTCTTAAATTAAATTGGAAACACTAGTGAATTTTCGATTTTATGATTTTTTTGCCGGCTGACATTCTCTTGTCATTTTCAGATACGACTGAAGTTAAATCTCCAGACTTCTCGTTCAATTTCTAACCCAGCGTTCTGTTTCAGATGTGCAAGAAAAATCTGGAAGGACAGAGCTTCTTCGCAAAGGGGGGGCGCCCCTTCTGCAAGAACCACGCCCGCTAGACGGATCCCCATCCCCATCTGTTTATGTTACCACTGTTTCGCTTTAAACCTGTTAATTTATTATAAAATAAATGGTTGCGATTTTAAAACGTGTACTCTAAGTGTAAGTAATACTATATTTTTATGTTCATTTTAAGCATCTAATTCAGTAACCTATTTATTTATTTATGATAATCGTATATTTGAGGAATGACGACACCAAAAACTTATTAATTTAGGCAGTTGTACTGTTCTTAGCTGTAAATTGATCGTTTCAAAGGGAAAATTGTAGATATATAATATTTTTGAGGTGACTATATGAAGTAATTTTGTGCCATGTAAAATTTTAGATTGTAGATGGATTGTTTGCCCAGCACATATATTGTATAAATACATATTTTAGTTGTAATATGTCTAATTTTATTCATCCACATGAGTTGATGCAACACAAACAAAATACAGAGGCAACTGGTCAAAATTATTATTAAGAAGGCTGTGCAAATACCCCCTCCTTTGAACTATTTGCTCATAATTTTGTCCGGATGTACTAAATTTCAATAAAATCTTACAAGGAGTTATTTGAAAAGAAAAAACACTCTTTTGCCGATTTTGATGGCCTTTAACAAAGCACCTTACGAAGCATTTTATTTTGATCGCATTAATAAAACATTTTCATACCAATTTGCTAATTGATTAAGACTTGAAAATACGGTTGGGGGCTAAATAAAACACACAATTTTTAAACGTTTCTATTTGCAAGGAAAGAAGAGTATTCTTAATTTAAATTTAAGGCCTGAAATCGATATCATAGCTTAACAGGAAAGATACAAATAAATCACGATCATTTGGCATAGCTACGGCAGTTATTCGACGGTAGCGAATCGCATCTGAATGCTCAAATTGGAGGGATCCATATGTCACCAGTAATGTCCATTTCATCTTGGAGAAACTCGCTCAGCTGACTCTCTGAAGCTGAGGGGTGCTTTCTGGCAAGATCCTTGGCTGTTTTCGTGAATTTTATCACCTGCAGAAAGAAGCAAATTGATTGAATGTTTTTGTAATTTTTATTCGAGAACTGAAGACACCACTAATATGTTTGTTTCAATAATAAGCATCGGATTTTTGGACTCGCAAGCAGTTGGAGCCTTGATAACCCTTCTTTGGTCTGTTTACACAGTTGTACATAAAAAAAAGTAGAGATGTTTTAACTATATTCTATATTGGGAAAACCGAATAATGTATGTTTTTCTATCTTCGTGTATATAAAAATACTTATACATTAATATAATTAATATCTTCTACATATAAATACTATATTGTTATACGAGGATTAAAATGCGAAATTGCGAGAAAAAAAACGACACTTTTAATACGAAGAAAACATGATATTTTCTCTCCAACCGAAATGCCCCATTTCATTATTAATTTGTGCTTTGAAATTATTCAAACCAAGTTTGGATAATAAAGTAAAGTAGGTAAGTAAGATATGTCGATGTAGTCATGGATACTTTGTCAAACATTAGTCGCCATGCTGTTCATTTGTGATTGTTTGTGGTTCAATCTGCTAAAAACTCTGTAAAAATGAGATCTAATGAAGATTTATATGTACCTGAGGAGATACTGGAGTGTGCGAAAGAAGTTTCTTTGAATCTTCTCCCAAAGAAATCTTGAGAAATTTATGAATGTGTCTACCAACGTTTCATGGATTGGTGCAAAGGAAAAATATTACTTAGAGACTTCCGACAGCGAAAATGTCATAGTTTTGTGACGGCTGGAGAAAAATTACCGCCTTACCTTATTGACCATATTTTTCACATATCCGTTACTGTTTGAATCATTCAGGTCGTTACTTTTTGCGTCCATCGCTATGGGCCATATCCGAACCCACCCTCCTTCCCTAGGTGTGGCAAACCTCCAGTTTCTCCCATTACCCCAATTTTTATAGTCGTGTTTCTTGCTCTCTTCGTCCACCTGAAACAATCTTCTTTTGTACCAGGTAAATAATTGACATTGCAACAAGTTCATCTGTTCCCAGTACTTACGAATTTTGTTCCGGCTACATTGCACACGGCTTGGCCCAAGTTCCTACCGTCTACTTGTACTTTTGGCAGATTCATGTAAGTCTCTGAAACAGCAATGCTAAATAAAATCACCACGAGATGATAGCTTCTTACTTTGGTTGGCAGTAGACGCCGTTCTACTCTTCGATCGAATCGCCGAATTGGATCTGGAACTGTGGGAGGCTGACATCTTCTTGTGTTTCCTTCTCCATCGACCAGCAGCGTTCACGACGCTGATGGTGCTTTTCAAGGTAAGCTTTGTGGGCGCCAGGTCTTCTTCACTGAAAATTTAAAAGGAAAAGAACAATTTTACCACCTGACAACCCAGAGCCGTGTGTAGTTAAATCCTGCTTCTGATTTTATCCTACCTGGTGGTCACGATTGGCTCGTCAGAAAATATATCGAATACCGACAAACCAGTGTTATACAAAGGTAAGCCTAGTAGGTCGAACATGTCATGCAACATTGGTTTCTTGACAAGCCTATCGGCATCACAGTCGTTGCTTAGAGCGGGACTCAAATTTACCTACAATTGCAAAACAAAGTATAATAACTTTTCTCTTATATTAATGAGTCGTACTAACTTCTAGAAGCCATGGTCGTAGTGAACTATCGATAAGAACATCGAATCCGAAGAATTCAAAGCAATTGACGGTTGGAGGTATCTGATTGACGTGGCTTAGAACTGTCAAAATAACAAGAGAGGTGATTCGTTGCCACAATAACCAATCCGAGATCCCAGCTTGTTGGAAATATCTCCTGAGCTGTCTCAAAGTCCACTTACATCCTATAAAATGTAAATTACATAGTTTGTTTATGTCGTTTACAAGTTTTCCTTACCCGATCCCACTCGATCCTTCATTTCAGTGTAGCCTGGTCCTAGTTTGTTTATAGAGTAGTTGGTCAGGTGTCGGAAGGGGTTCCTGAGGTCGTTTAAGCTGAATTTGTCGGTTCCAAAACGAGCCAACCCCTCCCTGTACATGTATATGGTCACAGGGTGGTAGGAGGGTATGCACACGTACAGCCTCAGGTCGAATTTATAACCGCCGATGAGCAGGGGTTTGTCGATGTATCTTTGTACTATCGTGTTGGTGTCGTAGTTCAGTTCACTTAATTTCTAGAGGACAAAAATGATTATTTTTAAAGTAAGTTCGACAATACCTTCTTACCCTAAACAGAAATATGCCGCGACCCTGACTTTGAGCAACAGGTTTGCATATCCAAATCGGTTTCTCGTCGAGGTATTTGTGGGCGGCGTCTCTACCCCTGCTACATTCTGCTGCCAACTTGGTGTATTCCAGAGGAAGATTGTATCCATGCGGACTAAATTAAAGATTTAATTTAATAATGGAAGCGGGAGAACTACGGAAATGATTTGGACGGTTGCTTTTGATTTGGAACTTACCTAAAATCATAGATAGACCCGTACACCTTCTTCATGCACCTTAAGTACCTAACTAGATTGTCCTTCCTACAAATTGCCGCGCCCTTTGGAATGTGGTTCAGATACTAGAAAAGAAGACCAAGTTAGTAATTCAAAGGGAAGTTTGTTTTGAAATTTACCTGCCAAGCGTAAATACTTCTGTGATGGCTAACGGGGAATCCAGTTGTTCTCCACCAGAGGTTCCAGTTGTCATTCTCCGAGGTGTACTCTCTCCATCCTCGCTCCAAGCAAACCTTTGAAACGAAAAAAAATATGAGAATGTCGATGAAAATGTACTTTTAGCGTTTTCTTTGTTGATCAGTGAATTTAGATTACTGGAGTTGATGAAGAGTTTATCAAGGTATACTACATTTATATCATTATAGACACAAATTCAGAAAAACTATTTAATAATCAATATACAATGGTGGATATTGATCAACATTCGCGGTAGTGAAAAAAGATGTTTTTTAAATTTCTCTGAGATCTAGAAAGATCTATGAGATAATTTCCGATTCTGCAAAGGAAAACAAAAAGATAACTAATAATGCTAGTGAATTTAAATATACAGCGTGTTAAAAAAGTTCTGCATAAAATTCATATTTTCGTTAAACAATTTTTTTTCGAAAAACGGTGAGACCCGTCGATTTTTATTTGATTCCGGGCACCTTGTTATGTGGAAAAATTTTTTTTCTCGATAATCCACTTACGGCAGCGATGACATAATTTTTTTTTAAATGACAACGCATATTTTTTTCGTTCGAAATTGATGACAGTGATAATTATCTAAACAACGGTGTGAAAATTTCGATGTCTTACATAACAATTTTTTTTAGAAAAATGCACCTTAAGTTCTTATAAGTGATAATTGTCTACTTACACTATTAATGGCTCCGAAAAGGACAAAGTTGACAAAATTACATTTCAAACGAGTAAAATTACACTAATGTTTGTGTAAGTCTAGCGAAATTGTTCGAATTGCCCACCCTGTACCATTTGGCATTGTCCTAAGCGTGTGTAAACGCCGTCTACACTTCGTTCAAGCATTCCCGGGTCGATTTGATTTATTTCAAAACGAATACGGTTTTTAAGTTCTTCCAAATCACCTGGTCTGTTTGTGTACACACGCGATTTCAAATAGCCCCACAAAAAAAAGTCTAGAGGTGTTAAATCAGGCGAACGCGGAGGCCACTCGATTGTTCCGCGTCGCCCGATCCACCGGCCAGTAAACGTGTTATTCAAGTACTCCCGTACTTGCACTCCATAATGGGGCGGTGCACCATCCTGCTGAAACCAAATTCTTTCCTCAGGAATATCAGGATCCTCGTTGTTCGGGAATAACTCTGCTAAGCTTGGGACCAAATCGAACCGCAGGAAATCCAAATAGCGAGCAGCAGTTAAATTTTCCTCGAAAAAATACGGGCCTAAAATACGACGCCCTATTATTCCCGCCCAAACGTTCACCTTTCGGGGGTGCTGATGATCTACTTCTTGCACCCAGTGCGGGTTTTCCTGAGACCAATACCGGCAGTTATGTCGATGCACCGATCCATTAAGATAAAAAGTAGCCTCGTCAGAAAAAATTATGTTCTTGAGGAAGTCGGGGTCTCCGTTACATCGATGCATTAAATCTTCACAAAAGTGGAGACGGCGGTCTGGGTCGTCCTCAGTCAATGCATGTATCAAGTGACCCTTATAGGGGTGAAATTTCTCTTTTTTGAGAAAGTTCACCACAGTTACATGTGAAATATCATTGTTCAATGCAATCGACCTTGTACTAGAATGAGGGTTGTCCTGGAGCTCCACCAGGATATTCAATCTAGTTTCATCATCTACTCTAGGACGACCCGCACGAGGAGCATCTTTCACACTACCAGTTTCCTCAAACCTTGCCAGTACCCTACTAACCGTAGATTGCGTAATTGGTGGTCTGTCAGGGTACGTTGCATTAAATAATTGGCAAGCTTCTTGATGGGTTCGTAACTTATCGCCGAAACCAATCATCCTCAAAATATCAATTCTTTCGCGTTCACTAAGTTTTGCCATTTCGAATTAAACGATTTCACCAAAGAATGTTAAATCGGTACTGATTTTTAGTCTTCAATATTTCAGGTAATCTACTCCTTTCAAGTAAACATTTCTTTGGATCTTTTTTTTTTAGGAATTTATCGGCAAACTCGAAGACAAAAAGTCGACCTTAATTTGCTACATACTATTTGGATTTTGTGCGGTTGAACTTGGTTCTAAATTTTGCAGTTTAATCAGGATCCTGACAATATCTGATGAATAATTCCGCAAATATTACATAACACCAGTTGCAACTTAAGTTATCTGAAATGCTTTCTGCCGAATAAATTTTTTTCTAAGGCATTTGATCCGTAAACAGCAAATTATTGCATTCAAGAACTTAAGGTGCATTTTTCTAAAAAAAATTGTTATGTAAGACATCGAAATTTTCACACCGTTGTTTAGATAATTATCACTGTCATCAATTTCGAACGAAAAAAATATGCGTTGTCATTTAAAAAAAAATATTATGTCATCGCTGCCGTAAGCGGATTATCGAAAAAAAAAATTTTTTCCACATAACAAGGTGCCTTGGATCAAATAAAAATCGACGGGTCTCACCGTTTTTCGAAAAAATATTGTTTAATGAAAATATGAATTTTATGCAGAACTTTTTTACCACGCTGTATAAAACGGATTAAAAACAAGCAATCCCATGTATCTATAAGTAAATAGCATGATAGTTTTGTCTCAATGATAACCAAAAAGGTGTGGCTGAATTTTTAGATCGAAATATTTGGAATTATTCAGTTTTCGTGGCTGAAAACTTACATAGGCATTGAATTTTCGAAATCGGAAGAGTTGCACTAACCAAATTTGGACAAGGCATAGCTAATACGATGCAAAACATCGCCTTAATGTTAAAAATCTTGTCACCGCCGTTATTGATGGTGAAACTTCGAAATATTTGGAATTATTCAATTTTCGTGGCTGAAAACATACCCACATAGTAGACCGGGAGATATTAGACTGAAGTTCGACGACGTCTTTCTCGTTTATGCCTCTGAGAGTACTGAAAGGTAACCGAGAGACAAGTACAATAAACTAAATTTAAAAGATGGGCTGCGGGACACCTTTGTGAAAATTCAATTTTCTTTTTCAAAAAAATAATGTGTACAGCGACGTATTTCCCACTTATGCCATGTTCGTA
Source organism: Anoplophora glabripennis (assembly GCF_000390285.2). NCBI lineage: Eukaryota > Metazoa > Arthropoda > Insecta > Coleoptera > Cerambycidae > Anoplophora > Anoplophora glabripennis. The sequence continues at coordinate 588,850 of NW_019416300.1, read as the reverse complement.
AATTGAAGAGAAGTATCGATTTTATCACAAAATTTTTTTGGCATATGTGTCGCAAAGGACCTAAATATGGAAAACTTTGTAAGAAAATGTGAAAAACGTGTTTATTTGTCTACCAATTTCTCATTAATGCCAATTAGAAATATGACATTATTATATTCGAAAAGCTCATAAAAAACATTGGCATAAGTCCTACTAAGGACTAAAGAAAATAGGGCTTTGGCATATGCGCATTTATCTTATAAAATTATAATAATAATGTTTATTTACAATACATAAAATAAAGCACGAAGTACATACAACCATAGTTACAATTACACAAAATATGTAAATAAACAGAATACACAGTTATTACTGCTTGCAAGTGTTTATACATTTACATAAAATTACAATAACTATAAAGCTATATTAACACAACAAAAAAACATAAACAAAGAATATAAACAATATAAAAGGTTAGGTACGTATGCCATATTTAAGTACAAAATGTAGGTATAAATACATAAATAGGTACATAGGTATAAAATTTGTAAGTATTCATTTTTTTTGTAATCTCATTTCTGATTTATTACACTATCTATAACTTGTCTAGGTGTTTGAAAGGTCCATGTTTTAACCTGTCTTTTAAATTTGGTAAGTTTTTGTATATTTTGTATATTAGTCGGCAATAAATTATACAATTTGGGTGCGCTTCTCTGCCCAACTGCTTTTGAACAAAAGGGTGAGTGATACTCATCCCTACAACGCGTTTCGTAGTTATGTTCTTTTTTTTGTAGTACATTTTATTTTTAAAAACGTATTTTAATATTATGTTTAGGGAGAAAAGTTTCTTTACATCGCATATGTCACTTTCTTTATACAATTCATTGCTGGGATACGTTCACTCTTTTCCATAAATTATTTTAAGTATCAATTTTTGAAGTACATTCAAATTTTTTAGGTAACAATCTTGTATTCCCCCCCCAACCAATTATTCCGTAGGTGAGATGCGACTGAACCAACAAGTAGCATAGTATCTCCCAACTTTTTACTGGTAATATATTTTTTTGAATATTTAAATTTTTATAAGAAGCCTCTAATTTTTTTATTAAGCTATTTATTTGTAGGTCCGATCTAAAATGCTGGTCAATGTGAATACCAAGATATTTTGCTGACTGCGTCTCCTCAATAACTGTCTCTGTGTCGATATTTAATGATGTAGGTAAGTAGCAAAGGAACTAAAAGACATATAGGCTGTTTTATTACAGTTTAATGTGAGAGTATTATATTGAAACCATTTCTTTATGATTCTAAATTCCCTTTCAGCGATTTTCTTACGTTCATTCCAAGATTCTGCCTCAAATAATATCACTGTATCGTCAGCAAAAGTGATAATCTTGCCTTTACTATTTAATGATAATAAATTTTTTGAATGAATGAAACAAAGTTTTTCAATCAATATCAAATGTCTTCACAGTTGTAACCAACGGTGTTAGTAATGGGTTAATTTTTCATCTCCAGTCATTTCCAATTAATCCTATAGAATTCTAGAAAAAATTGATAAAGCACCAATGAAATTTGATCGATTTTCATCAAGATTAAAGCACGAGTTGACGTTTTCATTTCCTTATTGAAATAAGCAAGCCTCCAACATATTTCAAATAAGGATTATATTTCAATTTACTTGCAATTATCATTCCTGCGACCCGACCAGATGGGGGATGGCTCCGAATCCAGTCATACCCATAAAATATACAAAATCCGCCGTCACATCGAGTTTTACATTCCCGCTAAGCATTATGCTAATATTGGCGGAATTACTAGAATCAATTTACATGTATTAATTATAATATTTTTGTCGTCGCACGCTAGGGGCTAGAAATGACGTAATCCCCGCCCCCCAAGGGGCAAAGGAACACCTTACGGCCGTCATAAAACCGCCCTTATCTGCCTGTCGCCATAAAACGGCTGGAACGTACTGCACTGCAATATTCCTCCTCATAAGCCACGACGCGGAAACGGAAATGCCATGCCAGGAGACAGTTGACAATCTGCAACCATAATCCGCGCAGGCCAAGGTTGGGAATAGTTGCGTTGCGTGTGTACCCATCCTGAATTCGTTAAATACTACCCGGTTATTTATTATATTGGAGTAAACCGCGGAAATTATTGCGTGACCTAGTAATGGCCCCAGGACTTTTTAAGAATGAACCGATAACGAATGGAATTTAAGGCTGGGGAGTTTTATGACGGAGGGACTGCCCGAATTTTTCCTCCACGTGCCTGGACAAAATTCTTGGGGTATATGTACAGGGTGTTCCAATATTGCGAGGATAGTTTGCCCTTGCTAAAATAAGTAGGTCTCTTATCTTTATCCTATGTTGCATTTTTTTTAACATCGTTTACAAGGTGTTTTGAAAAACCCTGGCATAAATTCAGGGCCTGGTAGAATTTTAAAAAATATTACAAGTTGTTCCTATGAACCATGGGCGTATCTTTTTCCAGGATCAAGGTGCAGGGCGTTGAAAATAATTTTTTAGAATCTAGTTTCGGTCCTATCTTCCACAAAATTCGACCGAATAAACTAAAATTTTGTTATGTGGGATTTCTGGGGATGCTAAATGCTCTGGAGTTATTAATTTTGGGCTATGTCATACAGGGCGTTCAGTGCAGTACTCCGCGGGAACATTTTAGGTCCTAACTTTTTGAGGTTAATCTTTTTGCCCCTTTTGTCACTTGCTATCATGGCAAATTTTATTCTAAAGAAAAAAGGTGCTCTTGTAAGAAGTGCTAAAATTTGACAGTTTTCGAGAAAAACCAGGCATAGTGCGCCAAAGTCAAGCAGTTATCCCAAATTATTTCAAGTAGGCTTGTGTCAAATGAACGTGTTATGTGCATTATCATTATCATTTGTTGTTAACTTTAAGCGAATGTTTAGGGAACAGTTTTGCTGCTGTAAGGCGAAATTCGGGAAAATTTCCTGGTCGCAGATTACCAAATAGAAATACATTTTTGGTCGTTAAAAGGCGATTCCGGGAGACAGGCTCGTTTAAGCCAAAAAAAGTAAATTCGGGACGACTAAGAACTAAAAGAAATGTGAAAAAGAGGAAAATATATTTCCTAGATATGGTATTTCAGGAGCCCTCAGTGAGTATCAGAAAATTATCACAAAGTCATCACTGTAATGGTTTAATAAAATTATTTCATTCATACCTCCGTAACCGATCCCAATATGTGCAATATCGTGGGTTCAAATCAGATGCGTTTCTTCAAACATCAGGTGTACCTCAAGGGTCCATACTTGGACCTCTTCTGTTTGATATTTTTATTAATGATATTGCGGAAGATCTAAACATTCATTATTTATTATACGCTGATGATGTAAAAATATTTGGTCAGATCAACTCTGTTTTGGACTGTGAGAATNAATCTTTTTGCCCCTTTTGTCACTTGCTATCATGGCAAATTTTATTCTAAAGAAAAAAGGTGCTCTTGTAAGAAGTGCTAAAATTTGACAGTTTTCGAGAAAAACCAGGCATAGTGCGCCAAAGTCAAGCAGTTATCCCAAATTATTTCAAGTAGGCTTGTGTCAAATGAACGTGTTATGTGCATTATCATTATCATTTGTTGTTAACTTTAAGCGAATGTTTAGGGAACAGTTTTGCTGCTGTAAGGCGAAATTCGGGAAAATTTCCTGGTCGCAGATTACCAAATAGAAATACATTTTTGGTCGTTAAAAGGCGATTCCGGGAGACAGGCTCGTTTAAGCCAAAAAAAGTAAATTCGGGACGACTAAGAACTAAAAGAAATGTGAAAAAGAGGAAAATATATTTCCTAGATATGGTATTTCAGGAGCCCTCAGTGAGTATCAGAAAATTATCACAAAGAGCAAATGTGTCCTTGTGTAATACTTGGGAAATTTTAAAAGAGCAACAGTTATATCCATATCATTACACAAAAGTGCAAGAGTTATTACCAAATGATTACGAGTTCCAAACAGATTTTTGTCAAATGCTGGAAGAAAGACAAAATAGACTCGATCACTCCAAACTGTTAAATAAACTTAGCAACGTAGGTCTATGTAGTGGTTTAATAAAATTATTTCATTCATACCTCCGTAACCGATCCCAATATGTGCAATATCGTGGGTTCAAATCAGATGCGTTTCTTCAAACATCAGGTGTACCTCAAGGGTCCATACTTGGACCTCTTCTGTTTGATATTTTTATTAATGATATTGCGGAAGATCTAAACATTCATTATTTATTATACGCTGATGATGTAAAAATATTTGGTCAGATCAACTCTGTTTTGGACTGTGAGAATCTTCAGAGAAATCTTGCTTCACTTAATGATTGGTGTAATAAAAACACGTTGCCTCTTAATATTAACAAATGTAATGTTATGTCTTTTCATAGGAAAAAAGTGCCTATCACATTCGATTATGTATTGCAAGGCAGTGTTCTCAAGAGGCCTGATTGCATTAAAGACCTTGGTATTATTTTTGACGCGCAGCTGAGTTTCTTGCGGCACATCCACGGTTCCTTAGCCGATGCGTATAGGAGTCTCGGATTTGTTTTGAGAAACTCTCGAGACTTCAGAAACCAGTCCACTCTGCGATTATTGTATATAACTTTTGTAAGATCCAAATTAGAATATGGTTCAGTTATATGGAACCCAATTTATATTACATATACCTTCTTATTAGAACGGGTACAACGAAGATTTTTTAAATCTGCCGCATTTCTGTTGGATGGGGTTTATCCTGCTCGAGGTACTCCACAACAATTATTCTGTGCTCGGTTTAACCTACAGAGTCTTACTAGCAGACGTACCATGCATAGCTTAATATTTTTATATAAAATTATTCACTTCAAAATTAAGTGTGAGTCCATTAATGAGCAGTTGTCGTATAGAGTTCCCAGAGTGAATTCTAGGAACAATACGCTATTTATGTTACCCTTTGCCCGTACTAATTTATTATTAAAGTCGCCTTTATATCAAGTGTTGAGCAATTGTAATAATATGGAGGGTTTTGATATTACTTTTTGTAATGTAAGAGATGTAAAGGCATACTTTAATTAGGTCTATTGTGTATATTCTTGTTTCTTTAATTTTAATATGTATATTTTTTCATTGTTTTTGACTGTTCTGTTGGTTGTTTTTATTGACTTTGACTGTTATATATATACATATATTACTTTTGATCTTAAGATTTTGTATTGTTTCTGTGTATTGGTCTTTTTTATTCTTTTGTAACTTTTATATTAATTTTTAGGATATATTTTTAGTGCTTCTTTCCATTAATGTATTTTTTTTATACTACAACTTATCGTTTAAGTGGGTTTCACCCGTTGGATATTTTAAGAGTAAATAAATAAATAAATAAATAAATAAATAATTAAAATGAAAATCCGAATTTTCTACGATCTATCCTTTTTACGGACAAAGCGACTTTCACTCGAACGGGAGGGTTTAATACTCATAATGAGCATCTGTGGGCTGCAGAAAATCCTAGGGCCAAAAAGGAGTCCCATTTTCCACATTCATTTAAAGTAAATTTTTGGGCTGTCACAACGGAGAATCAGTTAATAGGATACCACATTCTGGATGGTACTTTACATGGCACCAAGTATTCAGATTTTTTAATAGTCTGATCGAAATTATTGAACATGATATTCCACTATTAGCAAGAAATAATTGTTATTTCATGCATGATGGCGCTCCACCACATTTTACTCGAGTATGCAGAGAATGACTTCATGACAATTTTCCTGAGCGATGGATTGGTCGAGGTGAAGATGCTCCACTTCACTATCCTCCAAGGTCACCAGACCTTATTCCAGTTGATTATGTAGTTTGGAACTATGCCAAACAAAAAGTATATGAAACAGAAATAAATTCAGACATTTTTTTTTCAAAAAAGTCTAATTCATTAAAAAATAATATTATTTGCTTGATTAAAGGAATAAAAAAAATCGAAAAATTTCTGTTAAGAATAGTTACAAAACTATCCTTATTTATAACCGATTTTGATGAAACTTATGGTAGTTAAACACCCTTATGGTATGATTATTACCTACAATTTTCATTCCGTTATCTTAATCAGAAAGAAAGTTATTTTAAAAAATATCCAAATGATAAGACCCCTTTGGAGTGCCATATCTCAGTAACGGTGCTCCGGAGGACCAATGTTACAGGAACTTTTTTTACTACTTTTGGCTCTACTTTCACCCCCCTTAAATTTCGTAGCAACTTTTCCAAACACCCTGTAGAGATTAATAAAAATTTGTTAAATTCTATAAATTTTCTGTATATTGTAAAACTAGTTACAGCTGTACGATATTTGCTGAGATAGAATTCCAAGAGGACCTCTGCGTCACTTTCTTGGAATTAACCGCATTCGACACCCGAAGTAGAAAAACATTGGAGGATAATTTCAAGGCACGCCCCTGCCACGGTAAATTGTTGCAGTAGTTTTATTGGCTTATTCTTTTTTTGGAATTGTGCAAAACCATACTTATCGTATCAATTTCGACGTCACCTGTTACATGGGTGTTGTACAATAATGAAAACATAATATTGACAGTTGGTAGAAGGAAGCACAAAAACAAGCGCTTAGGTGGGGAATTCTGGAAGGAAGCCTAAATAGTGGAAGTGAGAACAGTGTGGAGGAAGACGATCATCGGGCAGTGTGGCAAAATAGTGAAAAATCAAAGTGTTTAACCCGTATTAATTAGCAGGTAATATTCTTTAAGTACTTTGTTGTTAATTGTTCTATGTAATCTTATGATTGTGATGGTTACAGATGTTTAATGATAATAATTCTTTGTATGTTTAGCCTCCATTGCTTTATGCTCAAGGGCATATATTTTTCTAAGGTAAAATTGTTACAATTATTATTAACGATTGCTCATTATTTATTACATGTTAAAATGTATATATTGTCGTGACTTCCCAGATATTGCAATAACAACTCCTTTGTTTCACATCTAACTTGTTTTGTCATGATTACGTTGTTCGAAAAACAAATGATAAAGCGTTTCTTGTGCTCACTTTATGTCATACGCCTATAAGAGCCTTGTTCAATTTACTAACATGTTCGCCCTTGAGGCACGAATCTGAAAAAAATAATAATTAAATACAAAAAAAGAATTACTAAAACAGATCTTCCGAAATCTCAACTCATAGCTGGATTGTCTCCCTTATGGGACTCCAGTACCTTCCGGCCCTGCCGACTAACCAACACCAAACCTCTTCAGTTTTACTTGGAAGTGTGTATGTCTAATTCGAGTGAGTTGACATTTAGTGAGAAATTAAATAAGTCGGGTGTTATTTATCATTAGCAAAGGATCTTAATTTATGCCTTTTGTTATCGGTTGTTTTGTATTTATATTTGTGAAGTTAGAGCAACGATCGTGGGTTTCTCTGCCATGCTCTTTCACCATAGGAGCTCTAGGTGAGCCTGACACTCTCCTTTTATGTTAAATGGTTGTTAATGTTTTTGTTGTTCTTTTTATTTGTCGCATGTTTAATTTGAAGACTGTTGTGCGTAAATAATAAAATTAGGAGTATTTGCTCTGTTTTTGTTTTATAAAATTAAATCATACTTCCCCTCTTTAAAGTTAGTAGCCAGCGCCTTCCGGTCAATTGAAAATAGATGTATACAACGTAGGTATTCCTCATGACGATCATATATTTCTGGCCACAACTATGTTTATTTTTTTTCGATCGAACCCGGGGTTGTTATACTACAGAATTGTATCTCAACAAATTTTGTACGGATTGTAAGTCTTCTTTCTTTCTTTGGATTCCTTTGCATTACTAAAATGTCGAAAAAAAGAATCACGAACACCCATATTCATTTTTTCTATTTATTAATGTCTAGCCTGTAATCTTTAATCCCGCCTAAAATCGGCGCCCCTATACATCAACATTATACTGATATTTTAAAATATATATTTTGGTTTCAGTTTCCCCACATTAAAAACGCTAAAACTTGATATTTCCATTTAATGACCGTTCTAAAAACGAAATACGTTCGGTCATTGCTTATTTATAATAAGCTTTCGCCGCATAGAAAATACCGCATTATTAGTGGAGAGACCTAGGCCAAATTCACCCATTCTAAAATTGTTCCGTCTGACTCATTACTCTAAATTAAACTGCAGGAATAACTAAACTAAGCGTACTTAATTTATCATTAAAATAACTAAGCGCGCAGCAAACGCAACGAAGTAACGGCTGACTTTTATTGCACTGACTATGGCGTTAACAAATTGCTATCGCTGACTTTGGATAGATATATTGTCGCAGGATAATATTATACACAAGATCTGGCGCATGTACAAGATAATGCCTATTAGCTTTTTATTTTCTATTGGCGTTTAATCAGCTGTATCGAATTTTCACCCGTGTTCCCAAAATAATTTGATAAAACTTCAAAGAGCCATTCACGGGGCATAAACTACGAGACCATGGATAGGAAACCGCAGGGGACGCACAGTTTCGGATTTTTGAAAAATCAATTACAAATTTTATGAAATTCGGAATGTAGCATGGCCTTAAAGTCACTAATAACCAAAATCACTTTGAGTTAAATAACTCCTCGCAGAAGGTTACCATTCCGAAACGGGGAGACCAGTCTTTTAAATTTCAACGCGGACACCACTGTAGGACGCTTGCGGACTCACGTTGGAGCGTGGTCAAACGTCTACCCTCGTACCCTGCAGTTTATGAATCAGATACATATACCTGGCTAGTACACTATACGCTCCAAATTGCTTTTCTATGCAGCTATCACTATGACGCAGTGGCGACTCGTCGTATGAAACAACTGAGGCTAAGCTTCACTGTAAAATTTGGTCTCTCTCACACCGTACATTTTAATACCTACTATTCTGCTATTAACCTAAATAAACAGTTAGGCAAACTAATTTCCAATTACCTATTATATTTATAAAAAATCAAAATAACAGTATAAAATAATTGTTTGAATATTGAATATCTCGCCGCTCGCGGTTTCCATAGGCGCAGCCTCGGATACTGTTACTCCCCTCTAGTTCCCACTCCAATGAGGCCAGAAATTCTTTGCTTGTAGGCGACACACTTGCTTACAATATGCTACAGTTCCCCCTCCAGACGAGGTGGTTAAAATAACGTGATTTAGTAGGGAACTGAGGCCGGCTCAAGCCTGCTTATAGTCTTTGAGTTTGCGGTTAATGTACGTGTCGTATAGTATACGGGTAGTGTGTAGTGTCAGTGTGAGGGATAGTGCAAAGGCTTTAAAGATAAGGACAAGGCAGGTATTAATTTAAAATAATTAAAAAAACAACTTGCTTACTACAAAACAAAGCAATACTAAATTTAATAGATACTTATTACATTATCAAATACCTACATAGGTAGCTAATAATGAAGCTATCTCACAATATTATTTAATCTCTTGAAACACCTTTTTCAAGACGTAATGACGTAAACTATTGGTCTAAACAAATTAAAATCACTAGTCAAAGAATTTCTGAATTTAGAAACGAAGAAAAATTTAAAAATAATTTTAATTATGCGAAAAATATTACTGGACTATCAAGTAAACGGGGCAAAAGATACGACGAATTTGAAATATTGTCGAAATATATTTCCCTTAATTAACATCGTTTTGGGTATTTACATGATTTAAATTTTTTTGATTTAATAGATTCCTTAAAATTGCCCAAATATGCAAACAAATTTCCCGAAAAATCGTTTGAATGTTTGTTACGAATATATCCAAACGTTTTTGAAATAGATAGGCTGTAAAACGAACTTAATATTTTGTACAGAGACAAACAATTTTATAATTTAGAAGTTCAAAAAACAATAAAAATGTTATACAAAGAATTTAAAATGGTAGTTTCGGAAGCGTACAAATTGTTTTGCCCTGTTTTAACAATTTCTGCAACAAGTGTCTCAGTAGAAAGAAACTTTTTGTGAATTAAGCTCATAGAGATTTAGAAATACGATGACACAAGAGCACTTAAACAACTTATCAGTGATGATGATAGAAAAACAACTATTGCAAAGTCTTAGCGCCGATTTCATGAAGACACTATAAGTAAATTGACGAATATCCCTGTTTTATAAAAACATTCACGATGTTTTTAAAATATTTTTAATTAAACGAAAAGCTGGCGCCATTGTTTTATATGTAAATAGATAAGTTGGTTGGCTACCTTATGAAAATTTGTTTAATATTTTTTAATATTTATAAGCAAGTAGGAACATATTAGGCAAATATATCACTTTGTTTTTTTCTGTAACTTAATTTTATTGTAAATACAATTTTTAATGTTCTGATATTATTATTATTAATAATATAATTTTTTAATTTACGGTTATAGTAGGGCTTTTGGCGAAGATCTCCATAACAAAAAATGACGTGGAAATGTATTCCTATTTATTATTGCGTATTATTTTTTATAAAATATGAATGAAAATCTTGTTCGTGAACATCAGTTTTTCTAAAACATTGTAAATGCAACTAAAAATTTCCAGAAGCATTTAGTCGTTGATCTTGAAAATTTAAAAATTTTTGCCTACGCCGCTTTCTTTTTTCTTTCTTGCCCACCTATACTCGATGGCCGAAATTATAGATAGTGATTCATCGCTAGCTCTTGGACTAGTAAGGAGGATGAGGCGTGCGGGGATCGAAAATCCATAGGCGTGTATACGTAAAAGGCAACAAGATGTAAAAAATATGGAAAAAATATAATAAAACATAACATCTATTATTTTTAGAGGTTTTATCGAGAAAACTTCAAAAAGATTTTAGTAACACTTTGTTTTTAAATTTTAAGTGTTTTCTATAAAACGATGCCCTCTTGGGCATCGATAACCCACCACCACCCGGCTTACGCCGCCGCAAAATATTGTAATGTTTACTATTAATAAATTTATTTAAGTAGGTACTTACATATTTTATAATAATTATCTCACGAATATTATCACTGTCACACTTTCACTTCACTGCCACATAATCACTTCACTATTAATATATTTAAATACTTACATATCACATTATTCACATTATATATTTCACATATCACTGTTGCTATCACTATCACTAGAATCATCTTCACCCAAATGAATAATGACTGGTTCTATGAACACTTGATACAACTACCGTTGTATCAAGATCCCACATACGTTGTTTCTCTTTCTGTGCATGTCCAATACACTTACACCATGTTTCAGCAGTGACGTAATTAATAGCATCCTGTAATAATAATTTCACCTCGTTTATTTTAAAGGTGGTGTTTTTTCGTGAGATTTCATACTTTATTTGTGCCCAAACCAACTCAATTGTGTTTAATTCACAGTGGTATGGCGGTAAACGGAGTACACGAATTCCTCGATCTTTGTCTATCTCATCCACTACGTACTTAATGTATTGACCTTTTTCTCTTTGGACAATTTTTAATAATTGTACTTCTAGCATGGTTTCTGTATATTCAATATTTTTCGATTGTAACCAGTCCATAATATTTCCTTTTCTCCATGCTGATGTCGGTAACATTTCAACTCTTCTACTATGATAAGGTGCGTTATCCATCACAACAACTGCTCCTGGCTCCAGATATGATAAAACATATTCAAACCATTTTTCAAACACGTCGCTGTTCATATCTTCATGATAATCTCCCGTTTTTCGTGACTCAAATACATGCAAACCATTTTCTAAAAATCCCGTATCGCTTCCAATATGTGTTATAATCAATCTTCGTCCTTTTCCAGAAGGTGCCTTTAATCCAGTAGAAAATCCATCTAAAAATGCTTGTCTCTTACTCTTAACATTACCATCCTGCCAAACTTTTGATACAGTATGACCTTCGTTTACCCATGTTTCATCCATGTAATATATCTTCTTACCAGATGCACGAAGTTCTCTTATTTTTTCTAAGTATTCTCTTCGCCATACCACAATTTCGTCTTTTTCAACGAGCATACTATTCCGATTCCGTTTCAAATATCGAAAATTCATGTCACGCATTATTCTTCTAAGAACCTTATCAGAGAAATTAGGAATATCCTCATCTTCAGCTATTGCAGCTTGAATTTTCTTTATCGTTGGTATTTCATTTCTAAAGAAAAATCCATGAATTTTCCTACGTATGGAGTATTTCACGTCAACGTCGACTTCTATTTTCTTCCTCCCTCGTGTTTCCACTTTTTTCTTCTTTGGATTCACTTCTACACTATTTTTTATGGCACGATAAACAGTAGCAACGGATACTTTTGTCAACGAACTACACATATCAACAGCTTCACTTACACTTGTATTAGAATTTCGCGACCGAATTCCTTTATACACGTTTTTTACCATTATTAATTCCGCATCGCATAGGTTAGGGCGTTTATGAGCAACAGACCGTTTGCTACAACCGGCACTTTGATCCATTTTAATTATTATTCCTACGTTTTAAAACGTCCCGATTGTATTTTTTTAATTTATAAATTTACTATAGTCACGGAATATGCAAACCCTCGCGCGCGCTTATAGTTTGACGTTTCTAACTACGGCTAACTCGAATTCTACGTACGTCCGTTTACACCCACTAAAAAGAGCATTTCCCTATCTGTAATAAGTGCGATAGACAGAGATAGGAAATAAATCGCGTTCAGTGTAACTCAGTCTATGACTGTTATAGATCCTATCGATGTGCAAAGAGAGCGGCACATCATTTAACATAAGCAAATAATATTGAACCGTTATAAAAATCATTTTAAGTTTTATACACTTTACGGTAATAGTGTTTCTATATTATGTATGAATCACTATCTATATTTTCGGCCGTCGAGTATAGTAAAAAAGTAAGTCCCGGGCATCACCTATTCACAATGTCACAAGCCGCCACTGCTATGACTTACATTTATAGTAATTTAATAAAAAATTTTAACGAGTTAGATTTTGAAACATTTGTTGCTTAAATTAAACAAATTTGGAGACATTGCTGTGTCCCAAAATAAAAAACGCAGTTAGTATTATGAAACACTTATTAAGACACAAAATAAATAACAAATATAAGTCAACGCACAGTGATTTGACTCTACCATCGCTAGCGAGCCATTTTTTTAGTATCTTTCATAATAAAAAATCGGTTCCGTAACAAAATATGTAATTTGTATCATCTCAAGTAATACCTGGGATTGATTTTCAACATCCGACAGGTCTAAAATTAGGTCAAACGGTCGGAATCCAGGATAGCAGCTTACTTTTCCGGAGGAAAATCGATGCCAGAATGAAACTAGGACCCACTTACGAAGGTGCTCACCTCATTTTCTAAATAATATTTAACTAATATATCTAAAAATATACATAATCCTCAACAATTTCCCGATTACTAATTGATATTCAAACAAGACGAAAATCACACACAAACATAGACAAAAACACCGACCAAAATTAATACCATTCGCTTAAATTTAGAAGATTAATTGATGAAGCAGCTATTTTTGGCCACCCCTTAATAATTCATATCCGCCGCCCAACCGTAAATGTGGCTCGAAACTCGTTATATTAATGAAAACTCCAATAAAATTAATTCATTCCTACAAACTGTACCTCGGCATGCGAAGGTAAGAAGACTGCAGCTCCGATGACGGATTATAATGTAACCGGCATAGTTGTGAAGTCGCATTACATTGCAGTCTCAATTTATTTCACAATAAACAATACGTAAACTTTAATAAGGGGAGTTCGTGGTGTGCCAATTTCTTGATAACATTAATTCCGTCATAATTAAGCAGTAAGCTCGTCTATTGAACACGATGGTAAGGCTAATGCAATTAGATAGTGACATTAATTTTATTATAAACGTAGCTGTTCCGTGTGCTGTAACAGTGACGTCAAGCTGCCGTAAGGCAGACAGGCTTGTTTGGAACAGAACTGGTGTCGATTTCAACTTATGGTTGAGAGTAGTGGTAGTCTAATGAGCTTGAGCAGTTTTTCAAGAGAGGTGTTTAGCTTATTTCATTTGTTTGAATATTAGTATTGTATAAAAAAGAACATAGATCGTATAGAATGGGAAATATACAGGGTGATCCATTAACGGTATCGAGCGGCTGTATATAGGAAACTAGACGTACTACGATTATGGGGTAAAAAATCTATTAACAAATACGGCCAAAAGAAATTGATTAAAAATATTTTCAAGTTTGTAACATAACCGCTAGAGGGCGCAACTGCTATAGTGTTACAGAAAATTGTCGGTTTTTCGAAATTTCGCTTATATAACCTAAGTTGAAAATACATTTTCTAGATACACTATTACACCCTTCACAAGTTTTGTTCGAACTTTTTTTTTGTCATTACCATAGCAACGTCAATATGAAGGACGCTATCTTGAAATATTTAAATTGTCATAACTTCTAAATGCCTTAATCGCCTTCAATAAACGATGGCTCATTTTAAAGAACTAATAATAAAATTTATTTTTATGATATAGGAATGAAAATATTATTTTCCTAGGCAACGGTAGACGACGCTAATGAGGAAACTTTTGTAATTGTCTCCGTTTACTAAAAAAATTAACTGCAACAATATAGATTTTTTTTCATGGCTTGATAGACCATTTATTATGGGAAACAAATACACAAACCGGAGGTCGATATCTTTTTTAGTTTTCAAGTTATTGCTAAAATAGTGAAATTGTGCTAGAACATCCTCCTTTATTTAGTTCTCTAAATAACATTGACATAATCCAAGCCAAAATTAAATTGTAAAACTATACCAATCTTGTCCCTAAAAAGAATTATTGCTTCATTTTGAAATTTTTTTTTTTGATAACTGCAATATTTCATTTTTTTTATTAATTCTAAATATCTGAGTAGTTATAAAGATTATTGTTTCCATAACGAGGCAGGCTATGCCCTATGAAAATAGACAACTGAAAAATTATGCTAAACGATGTTTCATGATAAGAATTCTGTATATGTTTAGCCTTCATTGTTTTACGCTCAGGGGCGTATATTTTTCTAATATAAAATTGTTACAATTATTATTAAAGATTGCTCATTATTTATTACATGTTAAAATATGTATATATTGTCGTGACTGCATGGATATTACAATAGCAACTCCTTTGTTTCACATCTAACTTGTTTTATCATGACTACGTTGTTCTTTGATTTCTTGTGCTCACTTTATGTTATACGTCTATACGAGCCTTGTTGAGTTCACTAACATTTTCGCCCGTGCGGAACGAATCTGGATTAAGCTCGATTGCCTCCCGTATGGGACTCCAGTGTTATGAAGGATCTTCCGAAATCTCAACTATAGCTGGATTGCCTCCCGTATGGGACTCCAGTACCTTCCGGCTCTGCCGGCTAACTAACACCAAACCTCTTCAGTTTTACTTGGAAGTGTGTATGACTAATATGAGGTAACAGATGACATTTAGTGACACATTAAATGAGACAGGTCTTATTTATCATTAGCAAAGGTTCTTAATTTATGCCTTTGGTTAGCGGTTGTTTTGTATTTATATTTGGGTGGTAAGAGCAACGATCGTGGGTTTCTCTGCCATGCTCTTTCCCCACAGGAGCTCTAGGTGAGCCTGGCACTCTCATTTTATGTTAAATGGTTGTTAATGTTTTGTTGTTCTTTCTATTTGTCACATGTTCAATTTGAAGATTGTTGTACATAAATAATAAAGTTAGGTGTATTTACTCTGTCTTTGCTTTATAAAATTAAACCATACATCCCCTCAAAAATAAGTTAGTAGCCAGCGCCTTCCGGTCAATAAAAAAATAAATACACATAACGTAGGTATTTCTATATGACGATCACATATTTTTGGCCACAACTACGTTTATTTTTTTTATCGAACTTAGGGTTGTTATACTACAAAAAGAACTTTGAAGAAGTTCTTTGATCATTTTTAGACACTTATTCCGGAAATTGATACAAATTTAGTCATTCTTGGTGCAGAAACGATTTAAGGATTGGTGTGATCAAAGAAAAACAAAGAATCTTTCGGAAAATGTGTTAAGCAAAGTAAATGTACACATTGTTAAGTTAAAAATGAATAATGCCAAGTTACTTTTTGGATAAACCTATTGGCTCTAATTTCACATCTCGACCCTCAAATGAACCTATTCAAAAGACTTCCATCAGCTGGATTTAATAAATTTTAGTTAGTCAATTCTTAAGCATTTAAATCTGTCAGGATTCAATAATATTGAAATTGTTTTAATAAAAATACGATTACGTGACTTATTCTCCAGTTAATATTCGTTACAGGGTAATGATTTCAGATGGATCTACCGCCAGTTTTAAGGTACAAACTGTAAGCTTTGAAGAATATAAGGAATAATGGCTTAACTTTCTAAATAAAAAGTAGATCGCCTAAGGACCTGATCAACAAATTATGATTTACCTGTGTAAGAAGCTGCGGTCCTGTACCATTTTCGTTTATCCTGAAAATGAAAGGCCCACTCCCGAAACACTCTTCAAACATACTTGGCATGTCGAACCTAAAGAGAAACGAAATTTATAATGTTAAGGAATCTTTGTCTCAGTTTCTGACTTTATAGGTGGAATAAATATGCTTGCATATTATTTTTAAAATACAAATAAAATATATTTACCATTTATTTATTTTGTGCATTACTGAATATGTAAATGAATAAAACGTGAAAAATAATAATCAAAAAAACTATTTTATGACTTTAATTATGTCAAAATATAATGACATTGAATATAACTTAAGGCAGTTTCTTTTTTTATATATTTGGCAATACTGAAGAAATTAATGGAAGCTATAAATGAGCTTCCAAGGTTTAACTTTAATTTCGTTCTACAATACACAAAAAATGGCAAAACTTTAGCAAACGGCTTATGATGTTTTTAATGAAAAAAATGTAATCTTTAAAAACAGTATTTTTTGTCTTATAACACTAATATTGTTCAATCAACTTTCAATTGGAATAAATGAAAATATTGTTTATAACTCAAAAACTAAGAATATCCCAGAATTGAGTCATATATACAGATTTTTACTATTTTGTTATATTTTTCTAACTTTATGTTATTGAATTTATTTTATAATAGCATAATCTCTCCTAAACTAATTTTATCTAGAAATCTGTCGAGATACGTAAAATTAGGTTAGGACAGGTTAAGTTTTCCTTTATACGTACTAACCTAATTTTATTTTTATATATTTTTGTTTCTTATTTTTTTATTACCAAGTGATTGAAAATTCTATACATTTTTAATTATTTTTTATATTGCACTGTTTGTATAATAAAATATAAATGTATGTGTCCCACTAAGGTGAGCGAGATACGATATTAGGGAAAGTATAGGACCTAGAGCTTCGGGAAAAAAAATTTATTGAATAAATCGACCAAGTTTGTAGCTCTATTTATTAAACAAAAGCTGTTGCTTCTAATGAGTTGAATGATCGATAAAAATGTTGTCACTTATTTCTGGGAGATTCTGTATGTGTTATATAAAAAGACATAATGTGATCTGCATAATTTGATGTTCTAAAAAAATCCATAAGAACGAAACATGTATTAACTTACAGATACGGAAAACATAAACTTAGCCCAAATCGCTAACCTTCTGTAAATCATTATCATATAAAATAAAATAAATCATCATTTAAGTTAATTTGTACGTAAATAAATGTTCCTAATTCGTGAGGTAAATGTACAACAACAGTAAAATATTATAATCCATGGTTATTATTGTTTTTATCTGAAGATGGGAAAAATCCCGAAACGATCGTAATAAAAAAATTATTTAAAAAATTTGTTTTACAACAAATTATTTAATTGTGATCTGTTCTCCCAGTAAATTAATAATTATTCAATAAATTTAGTATGCATTGGTTCTATGACAATTTTGACTGTTTTCATCGTAGAGGTTCAGTAAATAAATCAAAATATTGTGTAAACTGACAGAACAAATATATGACATGTA
This sequence comes from Anoplophora glabripennis, assembly GCF_000390285.2. Taxonomy (NCBI): domain Eukaryota; kingdom Metazoa; phylum Arthropoda; class Insecta; order Coleoptera; family Cerambycidae; genus Anoplophora; species Anoplophora glabripennis. The sequence continues at coordinate 570,906 of NW_019416300.1, read as the reverse complement.
TATATCACCGAAATTAGAAAAAAAATAGTTGTTGATATCTTCAAAATATAACATCAATTATTTTTTATATATTTCTTTGACATCACATGAAAATTTCCTAAAACTTTGGTTTTTACCATTTTTTCCTAAATAGAAAAGTAAAAAGTATAAAGAGGTACAATATTATGTAAATGACCTTGTATATTACCTATGTTGTGGAATAAATCAATTTTTAGTTATTTTGTTCCATACATTTAATTTTTTATATTTACAAAGAGAATTTTAATTTTTTTTCCACGATTGTTATTAAAGCTACTAATATACAGTGTGTCCCTGAAAGGATGACCACAGGTTCCTTAGATGAAAATATGACTATTACTTGAAGAATTTCTTCGACCCTTTCCAACATTTGTCATTATCCACGATTTAATGTTACAGGTAAAAAACGTCCTGTTTCCCGAAGGCGTCTCTCCGCATTAGCAAATGTTTTGTGATTTGGAGTTCTTCGATTAGGAAATCTTTCAGCATATGTTCGAACAGTAGCACAACAATTTCCGTTACAATAACCCAAAACTATTAACATACCAGTTTGTTCAGCAAAAGTATAAATTGCAATAAAAAACAAAGTATGTAAGCTAAAATTAAATCACAGCTAGCTTGACACAGAACCTTTTAATTATTGTTATGAATTTATTTCTCTGTTATATGGCATCTCGTGCTATAATGTTCTATTTATCTTAAACTGATTTTATATTATTTAATGTGTAAAAATGCCATTTTTACTCGAAATCCATAAACGATATCAAAATTTTGTAAGAGGCAAAAAATCTTCTAAAATAGTGCTTATTTTTAAAAATATAAATTCCGTCGTCATTGGCGTACATACAAAAAAGTTACGGGATAGCCAGTGGCGCACAGGCACTAGAAAGAGAACATCCTGTATATATATTCTCACCAAATTCTATATTTACATTGCCCTTATATAAAAGAATATGTGTACCAAATTTGAAGTTTCTAAGAAAAACAGTTTTCAAATTATTTGAAAAAAAAATAGGTTACTGTTCTATATTTAGAAGGCTATATCTCAGTAGGCGTGCACTTTTGTATATAGGTAAGTTAGGCTAAATAGTCTTGTTTTCATCCAAGGAACCTGTGGTCAAGCGTCGTCCATCCTTGTCAGGGACACCCTGTATATTAATTCTTTTGTTTTTTGTTCAACCCAAAATTATTTGAAACTAAATAAGAAATGAATGACAATATAAAAAATTATTCCAACTTTTAATGTCAACATAATCATTTTATACATATATTTAGATATTAAAGAAAGTTTCTAAGCTTTAATTTTAGTTTCGCTCTGCAGTAAAAGAAAATTAAGAATGTATTGTTGATTTCATTAATTTGCGTTTGAAACCTAAACAAAACCAAATATTTCTGCTTTAAAATAAATAAGAAATAATTTTTTCTACAAAACTTCAGTGTGTTCTACATTCGACTATAAAACAAAATTGATAAATGACTAATAAATCTAATCACAAACAAGTAACAAGCGGTGACAAAGCGATTACATTTTATATCACCGATTGCAACTGAAGGGCGTACCTACCCCAACCTCCTCGCAGTCGTCGAGGGCAATAAACACCGGGGCGGAGGGCAAAATAAAATCCATAAACAAAATTAAAATCTGGACTAGGCACGCGGCACACACACCGTGCTGGCAGGCTGGCTGGGAACAGAAACGGAGCGCTGCGACGCCGATCCAGACGCTGTCGCCGTCGTCGTCAGCTGCGACATGCGAGTTCCACCATTCATATTCTCGCTAGGCCGGAGTCTTCCCCACCGGACCGCTGTACCAGGTTACGTCATGCGACGGCCCTACGCGGCGATTTATTGCCCCTCGCCCGTCCGGCGAATGCAGGAACACCTATAGGTTCTCATTCGAATTTATTGTATAAAATTAAAGCAATAGTGCATACAATATAACCACAAGCCACGTCGCCCGTAATTATTTGATAGTAATATACCGCCCCCTCCTCCACACAAGCAGCAAAATGGTCTAGAAATCGCGTAATATTGTAAAATGGTTAGATACTCTTCTATCAAATCTGCCACAAAACTAAAAAAGTTATGTATTATACATATATGATTTAAAATTAAAATTAATTTTGTTTAATAGTCCAGGAAAATTAGACGAAAATAGGGCCGAACCTCGGAATTGCATAAAGAAGGTTCGATTTTGATGGGACAAAGTGCGTTCTCTTCGTAATTGCATATAAATCTTGATGCGGTAAAGCTCATTCTTCTTCTTATTAGTTGTACTTTAACTGTAAAGGACCCCCACCGATCTTCATTTGTTTATCGGTTTTTATTTGATTGTTATAAACAAATTAGACGTGATATCTGCGGTCGGGAGTAGGACTAGCCGATTTGGACGGGATGAACGTGGTTTTATATAGAAAGTTCAAGATCCTAATGCAGGAAGTGAATTCTCAAAAAGCTGAAGACGATATAGAACATGAGTCATTATGAATAAATGTTATCCACTTCTCTTTGATTAAAAATTATCCATTCTAAGTCTTAGTTACAGATTGTACGTGTATTTTTTTTATAATGATTAATTAGTAAAAAGAAACAAATGAAGATCATTCGGACCTTAATGATTTTGGAATATCCCGGATGATGATCAAAGTGACTTATTCCATAAAAATCAGACTTTTCTCGTCCAGCTCACAGATAACAGCCCGAATTTGTATATACTAATTCATTGAAGATCAATGAACAAATGAAAATCAGTCTGCCCTTAGTGGCCCTTAGTGGTTCTGGATCACCTTGTAATCCAAGTACGAGAAGAGCGTCGATTACCGCATGAAATCCCCCTCTCTCAGTCCGATTGCCTAATTTGCTCTTATCTTAATGATCAAATAAAAATCAATTAACAAATGAAGATCGGTGGGAGTCTCCCAAAGTTAAGGTACAACTAATCAGAAGAAGAATGGGCTCTACCGCATCAAAATTGGCCTTTTCCAATCCACGTAATATCCGAAATACGCTAATTTGTTAATAATAATTGATTATTAATAAATAAACAAATTAGCGCCGCATGAGACGTTGTAGACTTTGACCTACATGCAATTACGAAGAGAACGCACTTTGTCTCATCAAAATCGAACCTTCTTTATCCAATTCCGAGGTGAAATGATAATTTTCCTGGACTATAAAAGTCATAAAACGGTTAAATAGCTTTATAATCACATCTGCAAAGTTCTACAAAAATCAAAGAATTAATTATATGGAAAAACCCCAAAAGAAGTGTCATTATTTGTATGATCGCGCCAAACGCTCTCTGACGTCACGATGCGGAATAGGTGATCGCGAAAAAATCGCTGATTAGGTTTTCATGTAATAATCTGCTCCATTCTCTGATCTGTGGTCTGTCAGATCTAATTTACAGAAATGTACGTACCGTTGTGTTCTTTTTGTAGTTTATTTAATTTTAATTAAGGTAAGCGAACATGCCAAAATGGAAAAAGGTTGTCAAGTAAGTCTTTATTTCAAAATAGGCCGTGCCCAAAAGGCAGACACACATAACCTGTGGATATTATAGTGTCGGAATTTTTTTGCCATGCGGAAAAACTTGAATTAAGCTCAATAAACTGATGTAAAAGCGAAACTAAATATTTTTTATATAGGGTGCTAATGAATTTATGTCAAAAATTTAAAGGGGTGAAAAAGGAGCAAAAACTGATGTCACAAACGTGTATCGAAAGTTTAAGGTCATAGAGAAAAAGCTAATTAAAAATGTGTTTAAAACTGGTCTGTAACACTTTTTACGAGTTTGTAGGTTTGTAGGTTCGAAAGTCAGTTTGTAATACATTGTTGTAGTGATTGCTGTGCTGTTTTTCGAGAGTGCATTAATAGCCGTATTTCTAAGTTTTATTTTGAAAATAGCGCATTTATGTAGCAATCGCGAATATTATGATATGCTCATAATTTATGGCGAATCAAACGAAAATGCCCACAGAGCTTGTTAAGTATACCATGCAAGATGGCAATGTTGCAACGCATGCGAGCGGATTGGATACGTCGCACTGAAGCTTGTGTGCAAGCAAATCGAACATCTTCTATGAAAATCAGCAGTTCCAAAAGGTGCCTCCTTGCAATGTTGAGGTAAGTTATATTTTAAAATTACATTTTACTCAACATAAATGCGTGTATTTACCTGATTTTGACATAACGGACATATTTGGCGGCAAAAATATTTGACATAAGTTCATTAACATCCTGTATAACCCAGTACTAAGAACTACAATATGAAACTTTTAATAGTTTATTATATAGGGTGTTACAAGTTAATTGCAATGCACCAAATTCAAATGAATAACAACAATAATAGTAATGGTAACAGTAATAGTAGTAGTAATAGTAATACTAATATTAATAGGTTATTGTCATGCGCCTATTAACTATACTAGGTATGTCTGGAGAATTTTTATAGCAGCCATTTTAAAAATAAATATCTTGAATCTTCTTGGAAGTACAATTAGATGTTACACGAGAAGAAAAAATAATTTTATTCTAATTTTATTATTTTAACGAAGCTTGTGCTTTTTTAAGACTAAAGAGTCATCTTTTAACCACCTCAAGGGGATTTCTTCCTGCGAGGATTTATGAAGAGAATAACCAGCCAATAGTTAACAACACCTAGTGCAAGCCTTCCACAATGCCACAAACATAATTCATGAGCAATCTGGCAGGTGTGATTGAAGAATTAAAATCGTCGTTTAGAACTATGCCCCCAATGTAACGCAGAAGTCGTTGAACCTTTTTACTCAGAGTTACTATTCCATATGATCTTAAGCAAATTATATCCATGTATAGAAAATAAAGTTTTTGCATTTAAAGTATATTTACATTTATCTCAAACATCACTAAGAATTAGGTACAATCACTATAAAAATCAAATAAATACAATAAAAATCTATTCCCATTTCCTTCTATTGATGGAAATTCTGACGCCGTTCTTGGATAGCAGTATAGTCTCAGGAGCCAGTAGTAATACATGCTCGGGCGTAGAAGGACGCAGTTCAAAATTCCTTATCACTTTCGACAGGGTGGTTTTCAATTCCATCATAGCAAATTTTTGGCCTATAAAATTACGATACAGAGTTCTTAGCTTGACAAAGACAAGGAACAGTTACCTATGCAGTTCCGAGGTCCAGCGCTGAACGGGATATAAGAGAACGGTTCTTTGCCCTCGTAGTTTTCAAACCTTTCAGGGATAAACTTCAACGGGTCGGGGAAATATTTGGGACTTCTGTGTATGCCGAAAATGAACAGAGTTATAGCTTGACCTTTAGGAAGTGTGATGTCATCTGCGAACAAATTCACTGGTTAAATAGTAAAAAAATGAATAATGAAAAAGTATATGCAAAGCAGTTGTTACTTAATGTCTACTGGTACATAGCATTGCGTTGTCCCTACTGACAGATAGCGACCTACTAACCTTAGCTATTTACTAGATATTGCAGGCCTAATCCAATACTGGATGGGGCTTTAGTCCCACAATATCATTAAATAAATAATAATGTTACCAATTTTTCGTATTCTTGTACTTTTATTTTATCCGAAATTCATTTTAAATTTTGAAATTACAGGCATGCTCTATAAATCTTTGCTTCAGGAGGCTTAGTTTTTAGTTTTAACTAAAGTGAATATCTTTTATTATCTGTAAACGAAATAATTATTTTACGTACCCCATTTTACATCTTCGTTTAGCTTTCTTCCAATGATTGGCACCGAAGGATATAGTCTTAGGGTCTCCTTTATGACCAGTTCCAAATATTTCATATTCTGAAGGTCCGATGCCGTTACATATGCTTTCTGGTTGCTGCCAAAAATGGTTTTTTGCTCTTCTACGACTTTTTGCTGCAATAAAAATGTCTTCATGCGTTAATATCTATATAGGGAATAAAAAACAACGTAACAAACTTCGAAGGCTGCCAATACTCGTCAAAAAGGTTATTTTTTATTTTCTGCGCACCTGTAGGCTCTCCACGTCCCATAAAGTAAGACATTAAGGTAAAAGTTTTCGACTATATCATTAATGAATAAAGAAAATAAACGAGGGCCTATTACAGAGCCTTGTGGTACCCCGGAATTTCATAAGCACAGTTTTTCTCAAATTGTTTATGTATAAAGGGTGACTCAGAACATATCCAAAATATTTGAATGTACAGCAAACTCTTACAAATACAATTTTGTAAAAAAAGTCAGAAAGGGCAATTCGAAAATGATTTAGAAATACACTTCTGCACGGCACTGAAGACTGGTCCACTGTAAAACCTGAAATTATATAAAACGATATCCATTAACTCCGAGTAAGCTATTCTTGACACTTGAAAAACTAATGTAAATACTATCGCAACAACGATAATATGTAGTAAAATCGGATTTCAGTATTTGGAGTCGCCTGGGACCACGTGAGCGAATAATGTTAGAGACTACAGTAGTCCAGCCATGTAAAGGTTGAAAATACTACAACTTCAATAATTTCTCGGAAATTATAAAAATTTTACAAAGCATTTCTTTACGATATTGACTCCATTTTTCGTGACGCATCTATTCCCAAATTTTTTTGGATAAATTGTGAATTACCTTGCATGTAACAAATACCTTACAAAAACTGATTCCTGCTACTAACTACTGAGAAACCTACCAAATATTGAATTTTTGCTGCTTTTTACGTTTTGAAGATGGTTTTTAGCAATTTAAAAACAACTGGAAAATGATGATAGAGCATTTTCCATGGCAGTTTCGATTTCTGGGTTCCAAATACTTATGGTAGCATAGGCCCTTTTTTGTGCTATGTAATTTGGTGGGTTAGCACATTTTTGTCTAAATATCTGGAAAATGGTTGACTACCTTTACTTCCAACTTCTGAAAAAATTGAAAATAGACAAATTATGATTGAAAACATTTCTTACCCTTTCAGAATCGTATATAAATTTTATTTCAACACCAAAGATTTAACAGAAGATATCAGCATTTCATTTGAACATTTTGTTAAAGCTGCAGCGAATTAAAATTTAACCCTTCAATTTACCCGTTAGGGCTGTAGCTTATAGCGCATTTTAAAGGGTATGATTATATAAATTGTTTTTTTTATTTTGACGAATACTATCAGCCTTAGACAGATACATGTTGTTTACAAACAAACGCCATGTAAATATTTCTAGTACAAATTTTAACTTTTTACAAACCTGTACATCCGGGTTGGTGGCCAAAGTATAAAGGGCGAACGTAATGGCAGACGCAGTTGTGTCATGACCCTGGAAATATTAGCTGGGATGTTCAATATAATGAGTAAAACTAATTACTTATTTATTTATCTAATTACCACTTAACAACACTTGCTTGGAAAATGTAATATTCGTATTACTGGTGTTGAAGTCTATGATTTTCTATAATTAGTAAGTTTCTATAATCATATATGGACAACGTATAATAAAATCTTAATCCACGATTAGCTCGAGAATCTAAAAATACAGAACGAAACGTTAAGTGAGAGACAGTTATTTTTCTGTGACTTTAAGACTTATTATTTTAAAGTCACCACACTTTTTTGAAGTCCATGCGAACGAAGCCGAACCATTAAAAAAATTATCGTGTGTTTTTAAAAAATTAATACTTTTTGCATGATTTGTTAAATATTAACTAATATTGGTATGTGATGAGGCATACGTTACTTACTGTAAATAGATAAAACTAATTTGTGTTTTAATTATACAGGGTGATTAACAAACGGTGATCAAGAATGAAACCTCGTATTCTTTGGTGAATTTTAAGGGGTCTTTCATCTATAAAGTGTTTATCTAGGAAGTTTCGTTAAAAAGATACAGGGTATTAAACTTAAAAAAATGTTTTTATTTTTTAATAATTTAAAAACTAGTAAGTGAAATAATTTGAAACGTCAAAGTTGCTATCACAGCCTACTTTTATTCGAATAAGTTCTACTCGAAAATCATGCTTTTTTCGAAAAACATAATAAAGTAGTAATTTGTAGAAAATTGAAAGACGAATCCGAAAATATCATGATTGTTACCATAAAGCATTGGCGTACTATTTCTGACACTGGAGCATCTAAATTTTAGGAGAAAGCCTCCGATTTTGGACAATATTTACATAAATCCATGTGTCCAATCTGAAATTATATCACTTACTGGTTTTTAAATTATTTAAAGAATTTAAAAACATTTTGTAAGTTTAACAACTTGTATCTTTTCAACGAAGCGTCCTAGATAAAAACTTTATATGAAATTCACCAAGGAATACGAGGATTTATTTTTGATCACCGTTTGCTGCTCAGCCTGTATTTGCTGTTTTATAAAAAGTACATAATAAAATACAGTAAAAATACTTATTAATCTAATGTGTTACTATTTCTTTAAAGCACCGTGTTTAGCTTGTGAACCTCAGTGTCAGTGACCTTGACATTGGCCTAGTTTAGATGACCTTCGTAATATCAATCCACCTGATGAGATACGAAAACAGGATTTTCTAATTTGGCAAGAACAAACAGCCCAATTTTAATTCGGCGAAATGAGAATGATCGAATTTGTTACCGCCTTGTTTAAATACACTGGCGTGTCCAACCGTAAGAAAATAAAAAAAATAATTTTTCGCAACGGAATTTGAGAAAACAAAGCAAAGGTAGCTACCTTCAGCTTTGTTTTGTTTGTATAAAGTTACACCCCACCTAACACTTTAAGCCTTTAGTGGTTTGGTCTTCAAGTGAGGGGAAAAACTCTAAGTAGCATGAAAAACTTCTACTAATTTCGGTGGTAACACGAGACACAACCGAGCAGGAACTAGCCTTCAAGACTTCTCCTTCATGCTTCAAAATGTTTCGGTTTTATCTTTGTCGTCAGATACCTACTATTATGACCCTATCCTAATTAACACTTATCCGGGTCATTACCTACTCGGTTTGTGATTATGAACCCTAATAAACAACAACTAATTTATGTTTACAGCTTACTTATTCTAACCTCATTTGCTAAATGCATTTATTTGGGATAGTCTCGGATAATAATTCAACGTATAATTTATATGGCTCGTAAATTCCCAGAGAGCAAAATATATTTATTGGGGCAGCTACTAAATGTAATTGTAGCGTACCGCTACAAGCCTAATTTTACAAACCAACTACTCTGCTGTCTAAAGTCCCAACCAGCATTGAATTACCACCACTATATCTAGCAAGCGGCTATGCTCTTTCCCCAATCAAATTTATCAGTATGCCATAGGTGAAATGATCTAGCTAGATATGATTTGAGTGTGGCATCGGTCCGCAGAGTAGTGGTTTCCCACAATGTCATTAGTTAAAACTTCGTTTCACTTACTATGACGCTGGTCCTGCTTTTGTATTGAATGGCAGTGACAATCTAACACACTTTGTAGATTATATCTCGCGTATATTATTGCAAGAAACTTAAAAATATTTTCTGTAGTTACTTAAACATGAGAACAGACTTACCTCAAACATAAACGTGTCCACTTCTTCCCTCAAATCAGCTCTAGTGAGCGGCTTACCGTCTATAGTGCTCTCCAACAGCAGATCCAAGAATGCAACTTTCCTTTTACCACCAAAATCTTCACTGTCGCTGACGGATTCAGCAGACTTACTATTAATTTTTTTATCTATCACTTTGTCCGTGTGCGAATGAAGGACCTTCAGGGCTTTCTTTTCTCTAAAGTAATTAGGGGTGAGTGGGTACAGCGACTTGTGAAACGGAGTGAATACACGGTCCATGACTATGGCGCACATGGTCTTCACACTATGAACGTACTCCGAATCACCGTGGTCTAGAGCGTTGACAGAAGTTCCCATAACTGCCTCTGAAACAACACTAAACAGTAGTAAGAGTAGTAGGAATAAAATAGTTGTTGGAGATTACAGTCTCTGTACACTGTATAAATTGGTTTTCCGACCGCTGATTTTCTGCTCGCAGTAGAAACACTTCACTCTTGGAAGCTTAGTCTGCAGAATTCTTTGACAATTGTCAATGGCCGAATACTCCTTGACGTTTCGAGAGACACATCGCTCTTTGGTCAAACTCTGAGTCTATATCTATGACACTTGGGTGAAAAAAGTTTCAAGTCATTGACATATCTGAACCAACAGTTTGTCTTTGAGTTGCTGACTTCAAAAATTCGTCCAACCCAGAAGACGTTCAATCAAATGTTCTTCAGCTTATTTCTTTAGAACTTACCACATATGATGTCCAGAGTACAGAGAGACACCCATGGATATATGTCCACGCTGGGTTTTCCTACCAACTTCTCAAGTTTCGCTATAAAATTGTCGCCCACGGATTCGAAGGTCTTGATAAACTGGGTTAGAATCGTGAAATGAAAGGAAGGGGTTATCATTTTCCTACGACTTCTCCATTTTGCACCTAAAACAGTACCCTCTTATACATTGCACTTAAAATGTTTCAAATGTATTCGTTGTACCTGTACTTGTAAGTAAGCCTGTTCCCAACCAGTTATCAAAAGAGTCATAAAGAAAAGATTTATCTAACATTTTCGTGGAAGACAGCACGCGTTCCGTCAATTTGTAGTCCGTTACTAACACAAAATCTCGAGAAAAACTCAAGTGAATCCTAACTATTTCTCCGTACGTTTCTACATATTCCACCAACTTGGTAAGGAATTCTAAAACGATACAAAGAAATATTAAAATAATTACACGGCGCCACAAAAAAAGTGAACTGGGCCGTGGACTAAACCAGTGTATCCTACAGTATTATGTCGCGCTGGATACGAATCTAAGGTCAGAATTTTCGGATCAGCTCATGTTTTGATCCTGACATCAGGAAACCAATTGCCGGAACGCTGGTAGTTATTTGTTAATTCAACACGAATTATTGAAAAGTTAAGGGTTTTCAAGTAGGTTTAGCGTCGCCATAAAGTCGTCGAGAGACTATTGCCTTTTATCACCGCCGGGGCCATGTGTTGGGCCAAACCATTGGACGGTTTAGGCCATTGTGAAGGAAAAAATCGATATTTCTAATAACGCGCGAAATGTATTCGAAAAGAAGTAGGAATTCCAAGATATTTAAATAAGTTGTTAGAATGTTGTGAGGAAAATAATAATAGATCAAATGGCTGGTTTTTAGGCGGATTTTCCAAGCTATAAGTATAGATTAAATGAGATCGACTAATCCATCCCGTGTTGCTACACTGAGTCACAAGAGGAAGGGTTATTTGTAAGTTCAGTTTAGTCTCAAAATTATCCATACAATTGTAAATTCGCTCAAAGCGTCCCGATATTCAGGGATCCCGCCAGTAAGATAACCGAAACTTCGGAACCCAAGAAATGGGCGTGTCGAAGCGCGGTGTCGAATTCAGGAAAGTTCTCCGAAAAAGGCAGTTTCCCCTTGGGTTCCACATTGAGCAGTCTACCTAGTTTTAGAGTCTCGGGTTAATTTAATAATGGATAGTCTTTCCAAATTTTGCTATGGATATCGCATTCCCTGAATCTCGGTACGCTGTTGCGTGTAAATGAATCAATAATGTTTTTTCGAGTCTATTGTGTTACCATTGTTTTGTTTGTTTTGTTTTTATTGTTATTAAAACCCTTCCTGGAATGTTTTGGTGTTTTTTGTTCTTCCAACTTAAGTGTCACCCTATACAACCAGCCTAACCCCATAACCCTATAACCCCGTAACCCCATAACCCCGCAACCCCGTAACCCCGTAACCCCATAACCCGCAACCCCGCAATCCCATAATCACAAGTTCGTAACTCCATAAACCTGTAACTCTATAAACCCGTAACCTCATAAACCCGTAAACTGTTATTTGAACGATTTTGAAAAAAACTTACAATCACCGTAGAGAGTCAAAGAAGTGGTATGCTCCATGGGTCTACAAGAGCTTCCATGCCCTAGATTAGGGGATTACGAAGTTAACAGGACTAGAGATTTAATTCTTCAGAATTTCGTAGTTATACATCTTCGTATAAACAAAGTCATAGTCATGGGGTTACGGGGTTATTGTGTTATAGGGTTACGGAATCCTGACAACTCACAGTCATGTAGTTTCGAACCCTTGAGATATGAGATCCACGTTCCCAAAAAGTTTCATCGATATGACTGCGCACACCCCGGATTATGGGGTATAGGATTACGATGTTATCGAACATGGGGTTAAGGAAGCCTGGCAACATACAGTCATGTAGTTTCGGACTCCTGATATATGAGATGTACGTTTCTATAGCGTTTATTGTGCTACATCTCGTTATGGGGTTACGGGGTATACGGTTACAACTATAGGGTTACGGAATTATGATGCAATGAGATCATGAAATCGTATGTTTTTCCAATTACTGACACATTTTTTTTGTAGCGTGGTGTTATTTATAGGTATTTATAATTAGGGCTGTAGAGGAACATAGGCGTACGTATTATTTATTAAAAAGGAACAAATTAAATTGTCTACAATACACCACCATAAACACCAACGGATAGGAATTTATAACGCAACATCCGCACGATAACAGTTGAACTCTGAAGATGGTTTTGTTTGTTTAATATTTCCGAAATGTTTAAAGATATGTAAATTTTGCACATGCCTTAAAATGTAAATTGAGAGTTAATTACTTCAGATCATCATGACCGGCTGTGGGGTAAGTACTGTCATATGCTTGGCTATTTTTTTTTCAAACTTGATTACAAAATTTGAAATTTTAAATTAAAACAACCTTCATTTTTTAACAACCAAACAAGTATTATGGAACAAAACTTTTACAATTGCTGATGTTCTCTGATGTCGATGTAAACCCCCCGTCATATGCTTCTTAAAATTATCATATTCGATGCAATTTCGCATAAGATACTATTAAATTATGTTAAACGTATTCAGACAGATATACATCATTGTCAAGGCCACATAAGAAATGCATATCAGCCATTACAACCTTCGTAAAACTAATCATTGCACTTTTAAGTCAATTATTTGACCTTAAGTTTTGTTATTAATAAAGAGAAAAATGCGGCACTGACATAATTTCGACGTCAAATTTTATTAAATAAAACGAAATGTCATAAAAAATCCTTACATCAGCACACAGCCTACAAGATTTAATTAAAATTCCGTATATCAAAACACTATAATCTCTTTTTGTGTAAAAATTGAAATTTCTTATTTTGAAACAATAACCATTGAAAAAATTATGACAGCGATGATTTTTGGTTATTAGTTCTAATTTTACGTGGTAAGGAATAATAAGCTTAGTATACTACAAATTCATTTACATCTTACATTTTTCGATGTTTTTGGAAAAAAATAAGCTAAAACCATCTTCAGAGTTCAAATTGAAAACTAAGCATTTCAGGCTGCATGTTTATGTGTAAGTTTTGGAATATTCTGTACATTGGAACAATTTTACTTTATTTAAATAAAATTACACTTTTTCTTTGTGCGTCGCATATCACATCACAAAACGAGTACTTACTGGTTGTAGATGTTAAAAAATCCAAAACATTGCCGAAAAGCAACACTGGTTTTGGTCCTGGCAGATACGTAGCAATCTGTGAATCCTTTTTGAAGTGACAAGTTAGTAAAAAGACCACAATGACAGCGCAAACTAAAGCAATGTACATTTTTTATTGGTTTTAGACAGACTGTTGCTATAGAATTAATAGAAACGGTGAATGCTAGTATGTAATTTCTAAACATGCATTCATTTGTGCATGTTTTGATAGATTTTCAATTACATGTCAGCGTGATTAAGTAGTTACAGATAACTGTGGAAAATTTAACCGGTTTTACTAGCGCTTTCATAATTAACTGCAATTATTTATAAACATATTCTTGTTTACAAATTACTATTTTAATTATTGCTTATAGCTTTAATGTGAAAGGAAAATTTTTAAAACAAATAAATAATTGAAAAAATGAGCAGATATCTTAAATTTTTATTAACCGCATTTGTTATCTGTCTTTACTAATATTTATTGCATAGTTGTATAAAATTCACGAAATTTTTAAACCCATTTCCGTCTTCTCAGCGAAATATGGACACCATTCTTTGACATTAGAATTGTTTCTGGAGCTAATTCTAGCGCATGGGCTGGTATTGTGGGGTGTAGTTCAAAACGGATTGTCTTCATTTCCGACATTGCAAACTTCTGACCTAAAATGGAATTGAAAATCTTGTTAAAACATAGGATTTTACAATGAAAAAAGAAATATTTATCAACTTACCTATGCAATTGCGAGGTCCAGCACTGAAAGGTACATAAGAGAATTAAGAGAATTGTACCCTGCTCTCGTAATTTTCAAATCTTTCCGGAATAAATTTTTCTGGGTCTGGAAAATATTTTTGGTTCCTGTGAATTCCAAAACTGAAGAGCCTTATAGTTCGACCTTTAGATATCACATTACCATCTGAAGCACAACAATAATAGTCCTAATTTTGATAACAACAACACCACTTAACGAATGTTATTACTCCATTCGAGGCCTTCCTAAAGTTCCTTCCCTATAAGTGGCACAGAAGGGTACAGTCTTATGGTTTCTTTTATGACCAATTCCAAATATTTCAGATCCTGCAGGTGCGAGGTCGTGATCTGAGCGCATGTGTTGTCGCCGAAGATGTTCCTTTGTTCTTCAACGACTTTTCGCTGAAAATTTTAAATGTTTAGACCACTTGAATGATAGTAGTTTGAGGATCGCAATTTGCAAGTATTGATATTGCACACTGATCTGAACATCTTGGTTTGTTGCCAGTGAATAAAGAGCAAAGGTGATTGCAGATGAAGTTGTATCGTGTCCGTACAAACAAAACAAAAATAGCAATAATAAACAACCAAGTTAAGTATCTTTTTTGACAAATTTAAAGTGTAACGGAGAACAACGAACACCATTTTTCAGAAAATGCTCCCCAAATCCTTAGACAGTAGATTATTTGTGAATATGATTAAAGATNAAAAAGCCCTTTGTTTTATCTTTTTCCACCCTTGGCCGGGGGTTGAACAAAAAATTACTCTCACTTATTGTTATAATATACCTTAAACTAACTCATATCAAAAATTCAGCCAAGTTGACAAAATTTCGATTTAAAGGCTTAGTTAATTGGACTATTAACTTGGTTTCGTCATACAAAAGTAACGGGCTTGAAGGACAATATTCGCAAATAACGCATTTTTTGAGAATTTGAAGAGTATTTTCTCGAAAATGGTGGATACTGGTGTAAAACTGACTTTAGATGCATATTGATAGGGTCCGAAAACATGTCGATAACAAGGTAAAAAAAAACATACATTTTTTTTGTGCGCCTGGGTGATAATTGCTGCTAACAATTCTTAAATTCTAATTTATCTAGCTTTAGACTTTAGAGGTGTTCTAGCTTTGAAGTTACTTCAAGTTCCTGTATTTTGCACCGCTGGCGCTGATACGGAAAACCCAATAATAGAATGTTATTTATTTATTTTTTTAATGAAGGATCGGAAGCAATGACTTATGTACTTATTTGCCTGTTAAGATAAACGAGTTTGGGGTTCTTTTATCAGAGTTCATAGGTTTAGTTCAAGTTAACTATGCCTCATCATAGTGCTGCTATTGTTTTATTTATACTTTACCAATATTACTACAAAGTTTTTTAATTTAAATCCTGCCTCTTTCTTAACGGTAAGTTTACGTAATCAACAGGCTACCTAAATATTTTTTCCACATTTCTCTTTTTTACTTTAAGTCAATAGAATATACAGAGTGGAAAGTTTAATTGCAACAAATTCTGCATCTTAATAAATAAAGGTTTGTCGCAAAATTCTTGAAACACGTCAGTTTTTATTTTCAAATTACGAAGAGGTTTGTTTATTTTTTTAATTATGTGACGACTTTTTTTAAATGAAAGAGTAGGTTGATTAATTTTTTATTTTAAAGGCTTTTCGAGCAAAATATGGTGCTGCTCCGTCTTGCTGAAACCATATCCGTTTGTCACATAAATCGGGACCCAAATTATTGGGGAATAAAGCCGCTAAAATAGGAACCAGTTCATCTTGGAGCATAGTTAGTTACGTTTGTCCGGTTACATTTTTCTTGAAAAATATAAGACCCCAATAATTCCATCCCAAACGTTTGTTATCTGAGGCATTCATGTATTACTCAAAGATATACATATTTTTGTTATTATATTTTATTTACAACATTTCCTTAACTACTACCAAAATGTCATGCGCTGTCCTGATCAATTTCTTTGGGACTCTAGACGTAGATCTTGAGATTTAATTAACAAGCTACCACTACATCAAGTAAGAAAAAAATGTATACTTATATTAAAGCAGTTTCAGTAAACAAAAAAATACGTATTGTATTTACAATTGAAAAAGTTTTTAAATACAAATTTAATCAACCTACCCTTCCAGTTAAAGAAAAAGTTGGGGTTGCTGCAACCCCCACATAATTAAAAAACGCCTGTGAGCTTGGGAAAAATGAATTGAATAGCATCTTCTTAGATAACAAATTCCGCCAACGCCAAGCCAATGAAGCTTTCAGGCTGAAATTTTTACCGCTTATTAAGGGTGTAAAAAGCCTCAAAAATCCTGAATTACAAGTGTCTGTGATGAAAATTGTATTAATTATTAGCAATTGAAAAAAGCGGACATTTTCGACCATTTTTGAGCTCTTGCGCATAAACAAATTATCGGAATTTAATCGGACTTGTCTTATTTTACAGATTTATTTAATACCTACCTTTTTCGGATAAACCTTTTTTCTCTATGAATAACAGTTTTTTTACGCGAGTCAAAAAACCACTTTTCCATAACTTTGACCATTGTTTTAACAAAGTTCCCCAACTAGTTGATTTTCTTGTCTTGAGTTGATTTTTTGATATTTTGTTTATAACACGTTTCTGAACAATATTCCGCAGAGAAATTTCTAATAGTATTTTTTTCCCGAAAAAAAGCTATAATGACTGGCCTATACGACAAAGTTTTCCTAACTATTTTCAGAATTATCTACGTATGGATTCTTATACATTTATCATTTTGTTAGACTTGATCTCACCTGTCATATCTAAACAAAACACGAAGATGAGAGAAAGTATAACTGCCTAATCGCGCGAAGTATACCCAATACTTTAATTCGCAAGGAAAAGTTCAATGGCAGGATGATATGTTAAAAAAAGGAAAATCTTAATTTATGATAACATACCTGGCTTAATAAATTATTCTTCATATTGGTTTCATTGTTTTCTTCTACTATAGATTCATGAGCTTTGTTCGCAGTATTCCGTTCTGATCTTTCGCTCTCATCCTCTCCTCCGTCCTCATTCTCCTCCGCTGCCACTATTTCTTCAGTATCCATATTACTTATACTAGCAGTAGGTATAGTAGGTATAGCTTGATCACTGGTAAATAGCAGATTATAATACCATAAAGTTGGTACATATACATCCTCTTGTCCTACCCCACTCCTATTTAATTCTAAAACCTTTTTTACTTCTTTGCGAAATGATCCCCTAAAGCTTTGAATATTTTTCACCACATAATCTCTATTTGCTTCCGGATTTACTATTTTGCAAACATCAATCAATTTATCGTAAGCAATATTTTTTAAATTTTTATTTGTATATTCTTTACATTTGACCTTCCATAGGCAGGGATTTGATTTATAAACTTCAATAAACTTTGTTATTAAGTATTTTGACCAGTACCTTGTTTATTTTGTTTGACTTTGACCCACGCTCAAATCGCGTGCGATAGTTGTCGCTACAAAAACACGAATCACGTTCTTTTACCGCAAGTCAGCCTACAAGCAGGGTTGCCAATGGTTCCCGGATGAAATACCCATTACAGAATTAGCATTACAAACAAATACCCATATTACAATTTTTTTACAGGGCGGGACATATAAAATAAATATTCGATCTTTATTACATTTCAGACAAGAATTATAATAAAACAGGATCTATACGGTTTTTTTATTCGTTTTAAAATACGGTTTTTTTATTCGCAATGGTAAGTTATTAACTGCCAGTAGTCCACATAATTTAAGACTTTTTGGTAGACTCTTAAATGCGTTTTGTCATAAGATCACTTATTTTGATATTCGATTTAATTTGTTTAACATTATTTTTACGTTTTTCTGAAGACTGATGTCGATACAGATCATTTTTACTATTTTAATAATGGATAGTTACTTGATCCAAATCTGAAAGACTGGCTTATAAAGCAAGAAACTAATAGTAGTACTAGCAGTTGTAATGAATATGCCTTTTGCAAGGCATATAATATGTCATTAATTGTCCATAAAATAATCTGTATCGACATCAGTCTTCAGAAAAACATAAAAATAATGTTAACTGGGCTACTCATAGCATAGCTCAGTGTACAGCACTACATCATAATGCTGTAATACATCTTTTATCTAGTGCTATAGCTCAGTGTCACACGTCACAAGAAACAAACAAGAAGGCACATATTAATTAGTGAGACGGACTGTCAGCTGTCCTGTGTTACAACGAGAGTATTATATCTATCCTCTATTATATTATGTATAAAATAAGAGATAGCAATACGCGTAGAGTGGGCCAGCCAACTACAACTCAATATAAAGTAACTTGTTACCTCCCCAATAAAATAAATATTCCCCACAAAATCTCCAGGAAAAATAATTCCCCACAAAAAACCCACAGTCAATGAAATTCCCCACGTTTTGGGGAATTACCCACATATTGGCAACCCTGCCTACAAGAGTGCACTCGCTATTTTCGCGCATGTCAAATTTAGATTTACATTGACGTTCTTTCGCGCGCGAGATAAATGCCGTGTACTAAACCCACAGGAAAGAGTATACATGTAAAGCTACCTAATGTGTCCAGATATCACGCCTCGACTGATTAAAATCTGTACAACTTAGAAAATCACTACAATTATTTTGAAATATCTTACAAGAACTCTACGTTAAAACAACGTGAGCGAAAATTAAATAAAAAATGTTCTATTTGATTATTTTTTCGCGCCCGAATTTTCGTACGCTCACCTTGTAAACTATAAGCGTTATGTTACCATAATTTTTATACGAAAAATATAAATACGTCATTTTTAATAAAAAATAATGTGATAAAACAAAATTAAAATACATTTATTTCTAAACAGATTTAAAAAAGTAAGTTATCTTTTCCTGAAAGAAACATAGCATCCATCTGTTGGCGTAAGCACAAGTTTTGGGACAAGTTTCAATTCTCGTTCTGGTTTGGAAGGGAGGACTTCGAAATTCCTGAGAATTTTTGACACGACGCTTTTCATTTCTAGCTTAGCAAACATTTTCCCTAAAAATGTTTATTCATATTAATACTAAATTTAAATACAGGGTGTTTCAATTAAAACTTGCCACCTGGAAAATATAGGAATTAAAAAAAACAAAAAAATCTTAAACACGTCGATTTTCTTCAAGGGGGACACCTGATGCTGTAAGTTTTGGTGTCTTGAGAGCTATCCCTTAGGCAACGGTGTAAAATACCCTTAAACTTTAAATAGCACCCTATGTTGCGACATCTCATTTTAAAGCTTTTTCAATTTTCCTCACGACGACACGCGACTTTTTAGATTAGATCTGGCGATCTGGGAGGCTAATCAATTGAACCTCTGCGTCCTATCCAGTGATTTGGAAAGTTCTGATTAAGAAAATCACGCACAGCTACGGCATAATGTGGTGGAGCACCATCCTGCTGACACCACACATCCTCTTCTGGCACAAAGCGTTGTCATTTTCCAATACCTCCACAATCATCGGGTAGGTATTCGCTTCCAGTAGATGCAGATATATGTTTCCATCCACACTTCCCTGTAGGAAAAAAGGCCCTATGAGGTAGTCTCCCAGTATGTCCACCCTTCAATTTTCTCGGATGCTGAGTATGAGTATCTTGACACTCCAGTAGCGGCAATTATGGCGGTTATCGACCATCTTGTTCCAATGTACAATCATCGGAAAAACAGATTGAGTACAAAAAATTTGTATTCTTTCGAGCACGATCACTCATTTCTTCACAGAACTGCAAGCGGCGATCAGGATCGTCTTCATTAATTTCTTGTACCAAATTCATTTTGTATGGGTGATACTTATGAATTTTTAAGATTCGGCGGCAATTAGGTGCAGAAATTCCTGAAATACTTGCAAGTTTCTCGAGACTCAAATTTGGTCCCAGGTGTTTTTTGTTTTTTTTTATTTCCGATGTTTTCCACGTGGGAAGTTGTAATTGGAACACCCTGTAGATTTGTCCTTACCTATACAGTCGCGAGGTCCTGCGCTAAATGGCATGAATTTGTATTGATATTTGTTGTAATCATCTTCGAATCTCTCTGGTTTAAATTTTTCAGGTTCAGGGAAAAGCTCAGGATTTTGATGAATGTCGTATAAGAATAACCCTATGTCTGTATCCTCTGGAATAGTCATCCCATCTAAAAGGAAAAAGTTATTTATTTATTTCTATTTATGTGTGTACAGAGGTAGCTAGACAACGGAAAGATCAAATATGAAATTGCAAGCGTATAAAGTATAAGTATAGATATATATTTATTGACATTTATGTACATTAAGTGATACATTTATAGTCATAACATAGGCTGAGTAGTGTTCATAAAAGTTAAAAATTCATCCACAGTATAAAAACAATTATTTAAAAGAAATGATTTCGTAAACTTGTGAAAGGTTTTTTGAGACATGTTTTTAATCTGTTTTCATCTACAAAAATTATCAAACTTGTTGAACAGACTGATAGATGTTACGTTTAGTTAGGGTAATACGCGAATACGATTCAACCATATTTCCAGCGTGCCTAGTGTTATATTGATGTATATCAGCATGAGACTGCAAATTACATAAACTGGAATGAACGAGTTGAAGCGAATCAAGTAGATATAGGCAGGTCAGTGGTAGAATCTTATACGTGAGAAATATCTCCTTACTGGGAGCTAATATAGGGACATCCGCAAGTAGACGAACAACTGCTTTTTGTAACACAAAAACTCTATATGAATCACTAGAGTTGTCCCACGATGGCACACCGTAGTTTAAATTACTATACAGTGTATCCCACCGGGAATCGCCGCGATCGATATCTGGAAAAGTACTTATTTGATAAATTTGAAAATTTGGCAACTTATCAAAGTCAGTGGGGGAAACGCAACTAAAATATTTTCAAGGTTATAACACTAGTGTTATAAGTGCTATGACGTTGAAAATATTTTAGTTGCGTTTCCCCCACTGACTTTGATAAGTTGTCAAATTTTCAAATTTTTCAAATAAGTACTTTTCCAGATATCGATCGCGGCGATTCCCGGTGGGAATTTTCGAGAATTCGCGAGATTTAGACTGTCTCTGCTGTGCTTATCACGGGTTAACAAGGTTGTATCGTCTACAAAAAGTATACAAGAAGCATTACGAATGTTAACAGGTAAGTCGTTGATATAAATAAGGAATAGTATAGGCCTTAAGACCGAACCTTGAGAGACACCACCCTTAAGGTGGCCATATTCCTGGCCGAGAAATAGTGAAATTTCTGGCATTTTTAGGTACTGAAATCTTGAAAAGTAAAACGTGTAGAACAAAAGTAAGCACAAAAATAAAATCCTTGATGTTTTGTTTATTCATTGTTACCATTTAAATTTACTCAAATAAAATAATAACTAAAAAAAAGCGTTTGTAAAACATGCGTTTGCTGTTATTCTAACCCCACATTTTAAGAATTATTTTCACGTACTTATAAATAAAAGTAAACAATTTTATATGTAGGACTAAGCAACCAAGTGTTATAAGAATATTTACATGTAGAATTATATATAAAAAAGTTAGTATTTTCGTAGATTTCAGTACCAAAAACCTTGATGGTTTGATCGTTTTTTGCACCTGTTTATTCGTTTCCTGCGGCGTCTTTGAAAATACTCAGGTGGCATGACATAACATTCCTATTATTATTATTCAGTTATTAAATGTTTGAAATTATTTGTCTTTGCGGAAAACACTATTTAAAGAATATGGGGCCCTTAACCGGTATTGAAGCAGATTCACAGACATTGAGACACACAAATTGCCGTCTGTCAGTCAAGTACGATTGGAATAATTGCAATGCTTTGCCACGAACTCCTAAATTTCTAAATTTACGCAGTTAAAAGCCTTAGATAAATCACACATGTGTGGGATTACCTTGATCAAATCCCTCAACTATTTGATCTAATATAGCTAATAAGGCTTTGATAGTAGAAAGATTTTTCCTAAATCCAAATTGAGATGGTGTCAAATAGATTTAGTTTCAAGATATGAGATCAATTTATCTTTAATTAATACAGAGGAAAACACTGGTTCAATCAAATCTGTTACTGATTTCAATGTTTCATAACAGTTTCAAAGTATTATTATGACAAAATCCAAACTTTTTAGTACTTACCCCACTCTAGCTCCTCCTCGAGCTTTCTTCCTATAAAGGGCACTGGACTGTACATCCTCATTGTCTCTTTAATCACGGTCTCCAGATATTTCATTTCTTGAAGGTCCCTTATGGCCATTTCAGGAGCAATGTTATCTCCAAAGAGCATTTTCTGTTCTTCGTATGCCTTCTCCTGAAAAAAATATATAATTTTAGCTTAAATTTTCACGGTATATTCATTTTTGGGATAGTAGTACATATTTAAATGATTCTCACCTGAACATCTGGATGGTGGGCCAGACAGTATAAGATGAAAGATAAAGATGACGCCGTCGTATCTTGAGCCTGTAAAAATAGAATTTAAAGCAGGATGATGATGGTTTTATTTTTTTTTATAATCGGCTTCGCACGCAGCAAACCAATACAATTTGTTCATGCGTCATGGACATTTAAAAATATCGCCAAATAATAAACACATTAACAAAATAATACCAACTCTAAATATAGAATTAAATTGTTGGGAAATCCAGGGATAATTTGCGAGGAAATAAACGAAGCTTGTTTGTCGTTCGATCTCCTTTAATTATTATCAATCAATTTAATTTAAATGTAAATAAAGAGTTTCTGTGAAATTTTGATCAGTATAACTGAATAAAGTATACTCTTTTAATACGTATTTCCAAACATTAGCATCCGCATCGTGTGTGTGTGTGTGTGTGAATATCTATAAAAAATTATGCGCGATAAATTTTGAGATGTACTGAAAAACGCATAAGAACATGAACATACTGATTATAGATAGTATGTGTCTATTTATCATACGTTTACTGATGACATTTCATTAGAGCAGCCATATTCAACCCCTTTGTGGGTTTGGGATTTATTTTTTCTTTTTTATGCATTTTAATAAAAGCTCGTTTTTAAAATATTTTTTTCTACTTTTCAATCAATAGTCATATTTTTTTCTTTGTTTTTTTCTAAAACTACAAATTTAAATATGCAAAAAGCAGGGAACATCGTTAACATGCAGAGTCAGGCTCTTTTTAGATGATGAAATTAGTCCCCCACCACTTTAATTTCGTGCGTATCATTAGCGGTTTATTGTTGTTACTGTTTTATGTTGTTTTGGCTTTATTTAATATATCTAGCACTGATTAAGTTGATGAAATGGCTGAATAACAGAGAAAAAAGTAACAGCATATAGTATTTCATTTAGGAATTTATAACTTTAACATATTTAAACTTTCCTAATAAGTACTTGTGCACTTTTATGAACACGACGTGTCTGCGCTTACGCCCTTTGAGTATCCGTAATTAATAAAATATCAAAAATAATTTTTTTGAAACAAATTAATTTTCCTAATATGCCAATAAACACTCGAAATAAATTTATACTCGGTGCTAAGTTCGTATGGATATAAAAAATGTGATAGCTCTAAAATAACTGGTGCAACCTGTATAAATTTAAATACATTTACCCCAAACATAAACACGCCCACTTGATCCCGGATCTCAATCCTATCGAGAGGTCTTCCATCCACTTCGCTCTTTAACAGCAGATCCAGAAAATCTGGCCTTTTCTTCTCATCGAAATACTTATCGTCATCTTCATTCTTTAAATTTTCGATTCTCTTGTCTATCACCCCTTCAATGAAGGAATGGTATATTCTCAGTATCCGCTTTTCCCAGTAGTACATCGGGGTGAAACGGTATAGCCAGTCAGGCATTGGAAGAAATGTTCTAGTCAGCATAAAGTCTGTGATTGATGCCAAACTGGATACAAACTCTGACTCCCCATTTGTCTGGGCATTTATGGAAGTTCCCATAGCCGCCTCTGAAATTTCACAATGGGCAGCGTGCATTGTATAATGAAAATATTACAAATCTCTAAGAGATTATTAATTAATGATAATTAATGATTAAACTTTAGCGCGTAAAATACATTTTTAAACGAGTGTCTGCCACCACTCTAATTCGTGACGTAATTTAGTACGATCGAGATCGAGAAGGTGACAGTGGCTCGACAGTATGGGCATAGTAAGTACTAAGAGTCTAGTCAGACTATGTTCCTGGTCGCACTGAATGAGGTCACAAAGCGGTTTCAGTTTTTACTATAAACGTATAATTTTATATTTTTTATATGACATATTTTATAATTTTTTATGACGCTTGTACCATGTCCCATTAGGTACAGCATTCTATTAATTGTTACTAATTTTGACAATTTATACTTCATAATATTCTGAAAGGTTTCAAGGCAGACCATACTTTGCGTAGCTATTTCTTGTGTGATTCTAACGCCCATGTTGAAGATTCTGCCAAGATAGAAGACACATCTAAAGAAAAGACTGCAATTGTCAGTTCGTTTTTATAATTCATTCTGTATTAAAATGTTTGACATGGTACTGGGTCGTATAATACTTTACTGAGTTTGAAACCTATTTTGTTCCTTAAGGAGGTATATCGGGGTCCGAGGGAAGTGAAGATCGCAGGGGGGGTCCTATGCTTTTCTTATGGGACTAAAACGCGCTGCCAATTTGAAAAAATTAAATTCTATTGAAATTATTTGCGATAAACATTATCTGTATAGCAAAGAAATCTACTCAATATGCACATAACATACATATTGAAAATTAACAACATAAAAATATATCTAAGTAGTTTTAAATTATATTTGATCAACGCATAAACACTATATAGATGTGGCAACAGCGCTAATAATCGAGTGCAGTTGTAAACACTGCGAATCAACAGACCTCGGACATCGGAGATATTGCGCGTCAAATTCGGGTAAAGATGCGTACGCGTTCAAAAATGTATTGTGTGTAAACTATGTAAAATAAAATTATTATATATAGCAGATATATCGTATTATCCTCGCGAAGATTTGTATCCTTTATTTAAAATCCGTAAATCATGTGAACTGGTAAAACAACGAGAAAATAATTATGTTAATTTAGTTCTAAAGAAATGAAATGACACTCGCGCCCATCACTCGTCCAAGTCAATAAAAATGTTGGATGCAATTTTGAAGGTTCTGTGATAGAAATTACATTACTACTCACAGTTCGTGTTTTTCAGCTCTATTTTAGTAATGTTACAAAAGTTTTGCAACTATAACTAATTTTTTAGATATAAAGTTTGCTGAGAAATATTTATGTTCCTTTGTTATTCCGTACAAATGCTTTTATCTCAAGTATTACTAATTATATTAATCAAGTAAAGAAAACAACCCTAAATATTGCTGGGTAATGATTACGATGTGTTTATAAACCATTAAATATATTAAAAGGATTTATCAACTGTATTTTTTATTCCAATAAATATATCACAGCTTCCTGGTCTTTTTTAATCAATATAGTTTTTAAAAACATTACAAAAAATCATCTGTTGTGGATAATTTATTGTTGATAACAATGTACATGGGATTTAGAAAAAAATGTATATGATTGAAATCAATTTCGTTTTTATCAAGTCTTTCAAATGTATTCCTTCCTTGCTGTCAGCTGATTGCGACGTTGCCACATTAATCAAGTCAGACAGAAATGCAATTATTGGTTTCTGTTTTTAATTAATACAGCTGTACTAAGTTCAAAACTTACATTATTTTTACATCAAAAATAACATAATACTGTGTACTATCTATGGAAAAGATTTGTTTCACAATTTCTACATTTTTTTCTCAGTTATGGGCAAAAAAAGGGCCGCGCCGTCCATCTTCGCCATATAAACCTATGTTAAAATGAACAACTTTCAACAACAATATCTCAAAATTTAGATGATGACGCACAGAGGGAGCACTGGGATATAAATTTCAAGTACATCTGTGCATTTGAGTAAACCCGATATACCTCTTTAAGATGAACAACATGACAAAAAGATGACAAATAAAACAAGTATTGTTCGTTTAAATTATAATTTGTTTTACATTATTTTATATCAAAATATTCTTACCGCAAATAATATCGAGAGTGCAGAGATTCATCAGTAAATATATATCCACACTCTCCTTACCCACTTCCCTTTCAATTTTTTTTGCCAAAACGCTCCCATTTTTCTCGAAAACGTCTATATATCTACTTAAAATTGAAATGTGGAACGATGGATTTAACATTCGCCTTTGGTTTTTCCAATATACCGCTGAAAAAAATTTTTAATGAAGAACATTTGTGATCGTGAATGAAGAAAGTTGTGAGGAAAATGGCCTACCAGTAGTTACAAATAGAGAATTTCCCACCCACTTTTGCGCTGCTTTATATTGTGATGATTTTTCGATTATTTTCGTCGAGCTCAGTATGAATTCTACTAATTTTATGTCAGATGTGAAGAGCACTTCTTTGAAAGGTCCTATTTGCAACTTAAAAGTTTTTCCATATTTTCTCGTGAATCCTGTTAGTATAGAAAGAAACTCTGCAAAAAAATTATCAATAAATGTAAGCGGTGTTTTTCAATACTTTGTGTAAGCTATGGGAAATTTTACACTGAAAAGCCTTAATGAAGTCAAAAATTCACTATTTTTCAAGACACAAGATGGTGAAATTTTTGTATATTTATTTTTATTTATCACCTAAGGGGAAAGAACGTATAAAATTATCTAAAACTGTCCATGAAAGAAAACGACTATTTTTATACAACTCGAAATTCTAAATTGTCAGGTCAGACCAAGGTCAACATAAAAACATTGAAGGAACATCCTATTTTGTGTATAGAATTTCAAATTTTATGTCGAAATATGGAGGGACAACATTTTCCCCGTATGTCCTTGCATGTTGTTTAGAGGTCCTACTTATTTTCCTCGGAATAAGTAGATAAAGACGTTTCATGCATAATTTGTAGGATGTTCGATGAATAAATAGATGGTGACCTCGCATTTGAACTTCATCCCAAATTGCAAGGTCAAAATAAGGTCAACTTAATATTAAATGGAATACCCTATTTATGCCAACAACTGACTCAGCGTTAAAATTTATTTCGGAATCTGGGATTAAAACAAATTGTTAGCATGTCTTTGCACATCAAAGGTTAACTAATTTTGTACAAAAAATAATGGATATAAAAGTACATAATAGGATTATACAAGATGTGGAGTGTATAATCTATAAATATTAAACTACAGCTTCCTAACGATATTTGTAATAGAAGTCTTTTACGAAAAAGTTCTATTTTTGAGTTTTTTTTTTTCGTAAATTGATCCCCATTAACGCGGATACAGGCATGGCACCGACGCACCTGTTATGTTTTGGTATTAATGTGAATAGCCAAAAACAACTTTAGAAACAAAACTCGTGATTAGTTTATTAAACCCCGTTTATTGTTCAAAAGCCTATTACATGCTGTATTGGTGGCTAGCAAGGAAGCGATAGTGTCGGTACAAAAAACTGGATACTTTTTCTCGCATTCCATTGCTTTTAAATACAAACAATAAATGTTTACATATATATAACACCTCTTCCCTTAAAATTAATAAAACCTCTTGTTGCTTAGATAATTAAATTAAAATCTAATCTATAAAGCAAGTCTTTCTGGTGGTTTTATTTGACTGCGGCGTCTTAAACTTCTGGAAGCCGTGCTCGATTCGGGTCTGTGTGCACTAACATTACTAGAACTTTTGTCCACCACACTATTTACATTAAATTCAGTACAATCATTTACTTTTTCAAGCAGTTCAGATCGTGGAATGATTGTCACATGACTTTCGGCTTCTTGTTCTACAACATTTCGTTTTAATTGATCAGTATGCCGACGCCACTGCATTCCACAATCCGTTTTAACTAAAAATGTACGTTTTCCAAGAACCTTAAGAATATTACCAGCACACCACCTAGGTTTATTAGCTCTGAAATCGCGAGCCCAAACACGATCATTGATTTTAAAATAAATATCTTTGTTTGCTTTGTAATATTCTTTTTGGTAATCTTGTTTATTCTTTACTGTAGTTGCCGTTGATGGTAATAAAATGTCAAATTTCGTTCTAACATTTCTTCCAAATAATAATTTGGATGGTTTTTCACCTGTGGTAGTATGAGCCGTGTTCCTGTGGTGAAACAAAAATCGGTTTATTGCAAGGTGTACATCACATTGTGGATTTTCGTGCCTGGCTTTTAAAATAGCATTTTTCATTATTTTGACTGCACTTTCTGCTAAACCGTTTGTGGAGGGATGGTACGGTGCTCCCGTTAAGTGTTTTACCCCACTAGAAATTAAAAAATTTTGGAATTCTTCAGATGTAAAACTTTTAGCATTATCTGTACACAATTCTATAGGTAATCCATAACGTGCAAAAAGTTCTCTAAAAATTTTTATAGTGGAAAATGTTGAAAAATTATTAACCTTATAACATTCCAGCCATTTAGAAGTTGCATCCTGAATAACTAAAAAGTTTTTGTTAAATAACGGTCCAAAAAAATCTGCATGAAGTCTAGTCCAAACCTCTTTGGGCCAATCCCATACAACTAAAGAATTTTTTGGAGGATTTACTGCATATATCGAACAAGAGTTACAATTTTTGCAAAAGTTTTCTATTTGTATATCCATTTGTGGCCACCATACATAAGAACGTGCAAAATTTTTTGTTTTAACAACTCCCATGTGCGTGCTGTGAAGTTCCTCTAAAATACATTTTTGAAATTTTTTTGGTACTATTAATCGATATCCCCATAAAAGACAATCTTGTTCTATACTTATTTCATTTTTTCTAACAAAAAAAGGTTTAAATTGTTCTGCTGGACATTCGTCTGGCCAACCGTTTTTAACGAAAAATATTATTTTACTCAGAAGTGGATCAACACCTGTTTCCCGTTTAATTTGCTTGAAATTCAAAGGTAAATTAGATTGTTCTAAAAAACTAATATTTGACACTTAGAATTAATATTTAAATACATAAAAGTTTCGTTTTCTTCATTTGAATTTTTTAAAGGCAAACGTGATAAAAAATCTGCGTTATTTTTGTTAGAAGGTACATATTTAATTTCGTAATCAAATGCAGATAAAACATGTGCCCACCTTTGAAGCCTGTTTGCCACAAAAACTGGCAAACCCTTATGATTTCCAAAAATTGTTAATAAAGGCTTATGATCACTATAGAGTAAAAAATGTTGATTATAGAGATATTGATAAAAATTTTTTACACCAAAAATTATTGCAAGTCCTTCTTTTTCAATTTGTGAATAGGACGTTTCCGCGTCATTTAATAATCGTGAAGCAAAAGCTATCGGTTTTTCGGAACCATCATTAAAAATGTGACTCAATGTGGCACCTAGAGCATATTGCGAAGCATCTACAGATAATTTAATTTTTTTGTCAGGGTCAAAATGTGTTAATACTGATGAAGATAATAATATATTTTTAGCCTTTTCAAAACTCTGATCGCATTCAGTACTCCAGTGCCATTTGATCTCCTTTTTAAGTAGGTTGTACAGAGGCTTTAACATTTTAGAACAATTTTTAATGAATTTACAATAAAAATTTATTGCTCCTAGGAATGATTTTAGTTCGGTAACATTGGTAGGTAGTGGCGCATTTTTTATTGCCAATACTCTTTCCTCCGATACATGCAACCCTTCCTTATTAATCACGTGGCCTAAATATTTGACAGAATTTTGCATCAAAGAACATTTTTCTTTTTTTACTTTTAAACCGCACTCCATTAAACGTTTAAAAACGCCTTCTAAACGGTCCAAATGTTCTGTGTCATTACTACCGGTTACTAGTATATCGTCTAAAAAGCAAACTACCCCCGGCATTTTATTGAACATTTGTTCCATAATATTTTGAAAAATGGCTGGGCAGCTTGTTATGCCATAAGGTAATCTAGTATAAGAAAAAAGTCCTTTGTGTGTAGTTATGGTAACTAATTTTCTCGACTCGTTATTTAATAAAATTTGTTGATACGCCTCTGACAAGTCTATTTTAGAGAATTTTTTGCCCCCCTGTAACTGAGAAAATATATATTCGATACGCGGTAATGGAAAATGTTGAATTTGCAATACAGGGTTTAAAGTAATTTTAAAATCTCCACATATGCGAATTCTACCGTTAGGTTTCAGCACAGGAACAATTGGGGTAGCCCATTCCGAAAATTCTACTGGCACTAGAACGTTATTTTTTACCAAACGTTGCAATTCATCTTCAATTTTAGACTTTAATGCAAAAGGAACAGGTCTAGGTTTGCAAAACTTCGGAATGGTTCCCTCTTTAACCTTCAAATCTATTTCAAATTTATTAAAGGTGCCTATTTGGCCATCAAAAATTTGTTTATAATTTTCTAATAATTGTAAAATTTGTTTAGAAGAATCTGCTTCATTTCTGTTAAAACTAGATACATATTTGATTTTACCTATACCTAAATTTAACATATTTAAACCGTTTCTACCTAGCAGAGGAGGTCCTCCATTTCTTATTACATAAGTTTTTAAAATGTAGGAATTTCCTTCAAAATTAATTTTCAAATTTATGTACCCTAATGGCTCAAAACTTATACCTACATAATCCCTTAAAGCTAAATCATTTTTACATAACATTTTATTTTTAAAATGTTTAATATATAATTTTTCTGAAATAGCTGAATGAGCAAAGCCTGAATCAGCTTCAAAATTCAAAGGAATATTTTCTGCCGTCAAATTTATGAAAGTAGGTTTAACATCTTCTTGATTATAAAAAATATCATTGCTCAAAGAAATATCGCGAATGTTAAAAATTGACTCCTCTGAATTTTCAGTATTATTTTGTGTTTCCTCTAAAAAATATTGTTTTATTTGTTTACACTGGGGTGCCAGGTGTCCCTTCACCCCGCACTTATGGCAAGTACAATTTTTGAAAGCACACTCAACTGACGCATGGTTTGCACGACCACACACCGTACATTTTCTTTTAATGTTTCTACTGCTTACCGACTGATGGCTTCTTCCCTGCGTCTTACCCCTCGAGGAAGTAGTTGACGTGCCTGGTCCCGTCCTTTGTCCGGTATATTTTTGGTGGGTCTCATGTCGTTGGCGATGGAAATTTACTGGTTCAGCTTTGATTTGAACCACACCCAAGCTTTCTCTCACTTTATGCTCCTTTAAAGTTGATTCCTTGGACAGTGCTATTTTAACCATTTTATTAAAATTTGTGTCCAATTTTGAGGCATCTTCTTCAAAGAGTCTATCCATTATTTTTTCGTCGTTAATTCCAGTCACAAAAATATCTCGTAATATTAAATTTAATTCTGTTCCAAAACCACATGTTGAAGCTAAACTTTTAACTCTTGCCTCCCATTCAGAAACACTCTCATTAACTTCACGTTTACTGTTATAAAATTTAAGTCTTTCGGAGAAATACGATTTTACTGGCGAAAAATAATTATTTAATAACGTTGTTATTTCTTCGAATGTTTTATTTTCCGGTAAACTTGGCACACATAAATTTCGTAGCAATATGTAACAATCTTCGGAAAGTGTATTTAATAATATTGCTTTCATGCGTTCACTATCCGAAATTTTGTTTGCAATGAAGAACTGTTTTAGTCTCTCATTAAATATTATAAAATTAGAATATTTTGGATCGAATGTGGTTAAAGATCCGAGTAGTCCACCGACATCGGCCATTTTGCACTGTAACGTAGATACACTTTTTAACTAAGAAACAGTTTCTGCACACTCCTATACGTGGATACTTAAAAATCCTCGTCGCCAGTGTTATGTTTTGGTATTAATGTGAATAGCCAAAAACAACTTTAGAAACAAAACTCGTGATTAGTTTATTAAACCCCGTTTATTGTTCAAAAGCCTACTACATGCTGTATTGGTGGCTAGCAAGGAAGCGATAGTGTCGGTACAAAAAACTGGATACTTTTTCTCGCATTCCATTGCTTTTAAATACAAACAATAAATGTTTACATATATATAACAGCACCCAATTTTGGTGAATATTTTCCCAAATTCCAGGTATTCCCCTAATTGTGTCTGGGGTAAAATCTGGTGAACTGGTTGCAGATGATAACGGTGCAACAGCTGGCACCTTAAGATGCGATGTACGGTACGAGATAAGGTTCTTACTTGCTGTGCGAGTCGTCGAGTACTAATTGTGGGGTCTTCGTCAAGATTTTCCAACACTGCATCTTCAACAATAAGGTTCACTTCCTGACCACGTCCTTCTCCTCGAGGAATAACACTTCCCGTATCTCGCAACCGCTGAACGCACTGTAGGATTGTACAACCTAGTCGCCGCGAGCGCATTTTCTCCGGCTGCGCCATACACTGACACCATATCGACACGTTCGGAAATAGTAAACGCATTGTTTTCTCGGTTCATTGTAAAACCAGTTTGTGCACAAACTAAAAAATTAAGCAAAGTAAGAAATAAGAATCTCATTTTTAATGTAATCGGCACGCTATTCTTATTTTTTACTTCTTTATAAAAATTACACTGTCACTATCGTGGAATTACAAAATAAAAACTTTTGACTAGAATCTTTCACTTTTTAACACTGATGGATCGATGGACGATGCTTAATATTTAATAATTAAGTGAATAATGAATTCAATACAAATACAAAATCAGTTGACTGCACAAATTTTTTAACAATGTAACCTAACCTTTTTTTAGTATTAAGATTATACCGACTTAAATTGCATAAAACATTTCCAAAGTTTTTAATAAATAACGCAGGGTCGGCCTTCATTTTCGTTGAATAAGTGAACTTTAATTTACAAAAAAAAAAACGCGAATATATAACTTTTTGTTTAAAAGTTTTCTATTATCATCAGGAAGCTGTAGTTTAATTTCTATAAATTATACACGCCACACCCTGTATATATGTATTAGGGTGGCCCAAAAAAACCGATTATTTTTGTTTTTCATGTCTCTTGTGAAAATATGTTAGTTTATCACGACCTCTAAAAAATAAATATCAACGAACTAAAATTTTTTTTTATTGAATTTGATGACCAAAAGAATAGAAATAAATCACGAGACACTTAAATTTTAAAAAATTAAAAAATTATAAATATTTAGTACTCAGTGCGGTAGTAAATTTTGACTCCAGAAAATTTTTAAGTGTCCCGTGATTTATTTCTATTCTTTTGTTCATCAAATTCAATAAAAAAAATTATTAGTTCCTTGATATTTATTTTTAGAGGTCGCTCGAAAACATTTTAGGTACACTACTTTAAAGTTAAAATAATTATGAGTGACCTTTAGAAATTAAAATATCGATTTGAAATTTTCTAGAACTAGAAAATGAAAAAATAACGAGAAAAAAATTAAAAAAGAAATTCAATTTTTGACGATTTTGGAAATTATTAAAAATCTTGAGCGACCTCTAAAATAATTTTTTTTGAGCTGATTTTTTGAGGGGGGCTCTTAAAACATGATAAACTAACATATTTTCGCAAGAGACACGAGGAAAAAAAATCCTGAAGAGTTATCGGGGGTTCGGGTCTGTCTGTGTTCATAAAAATCTAGTCATATCATAACAGTAAAAATTATATTTTATTTTTTTGGATTATGCGTTTTTGTTATTCATTTGAAAATTAAAAAATTTAAATCAATGATTTTTTTAAATTTATGATTATTATTTTACTTAACTTTGTATAGAAAATTATTACAATATTTTGATGGGAAATGAACAGTTTTAAAGTTACATATTTTAGATTTATTCATCCGTGTATGAAAAGCTTATTTTAAATATAAAGAAAATAATAAATCTAAAATGGTTGATTTTCGAGTAAAACACATTAAGAATTAAATGCACTTATTTTGTCTTGAATTCATTACATTTAAATTAATTATATTTTTTAAGTTTAACGACCTGCATACAACAAATATTATCTCGGGCTAAAAATACATTCATTTATTCAAGATGTTGAAAAAAAAAGCGTAAAAAATTTATGTTCAAAATAAATTTCTTAATATATTGGTGTATTTAGTTAACTTCTTTGTTTGGGTCATAAAAAGCTTTAATTATTTTTTTTCACCTATTTATGATTTCTTTATAGAAATAGATATTCTTGATTCATTATATTTTTAGTGTGAATCCAGAAAATGTGGCTCAAATTCTAGATTAATTAAGGGATTATAGTTCATAGTCAAAAAAATACAAGGAATAATTTTAATGAAAAATATTTTAGTTACTTTATTAAACAACGATTAATTAATTTCTCCATTTCCTCCAAGTTTTTTTGTGTAAAGTTTACTCAAAGCAATTTTTGGTTTTCAGTTTCACCATGTTTAAATATTTGCAATAATAAATATATAAAAAATATATTGTTTCACTTACTGTGCCATGGGGTCAATACTTCCAACAAGTTCCCAAAGAGAATATTAGGCTTTGGCCCAGGGAAATTCTTCAACCACTTCTTCGGCTTCTTCAAATAGTAGAGGAGCAGCAGCAATACAATGATACCAGCTATGTATTCACTAAACATTTTCGGTAGTTCAATCACCGCGTCAGATAGGTTGTAAGTAGTGTGTTCAAAAAATGCAGAATGAATAACATCGAGCTTAAGAAAACTAAAGCCTCCCTCTAATTACTGGTGGTCAGGACAGGAACTTTATCCTGGAAAATAACTGCGTTCAGTAGCGCGCAAAATTTCATTTTGGTAGATTTTAAACCAATATGTTATTATTGTATTGTCCTAAGAACCAGAAAATTCCTTTAATTTTTTTTTGGGATACAAGATTCGAATATTTTTTTATACAGGATGTAAATAAATTAACGCCAAAAATTCAGGGGATGATTCCTCGTAGAAAAATAAGGTGGATCCTTCATACAGAAAAAAACGTCTCGCAATGTTTTCACAAAATGAATGATTTCTTACCAAACAATTTATTTAAAATCAATTATATGGTATGATTCTTTCAGCATGATGATGCGCCTCCACTTAATTCCCACATAGTTAGAGAATTATTAAATCATAATTTCGGGGACAATTGGATCGGTTCGTACGGACCAAACAGGTGGCCGCCTAGGTCACCAGACTTAACCCCTACAGACTTTTATTTTTTGGGGGATCTTAAAGACAAAATTTATAAGCGTAGAGCTAATAATGTCGAGGAGCTAAGGGAACATTTTGAAAATTATATTCAGCGGGTGTCAAGTATCCACATTTACAATGCCAAACGTTGTCAATTATGTATCAACGAAAATGGCCAACAATTCGAGCATTTGCTGTGACTTTGTTATGTCATTTTTGTTTTATTGTTGTTTCTCTTTTTTTAAAGTTGTTATTTTTGTTTAGTTTACGTTTAATAGTTATAAGTGTATCCATAATTAAACCTATTAAGTAAAAATAAATGGATATCTAATAAATGCTATTCAACGGGTGTTCTATTTAAAAAAAAAACTATGATTATGTAATATCGGAAAAACTGTGCGATTTGTAAAAAATCTGAGTATGCCACTGGCTTCCTAATAAAAAATTGAATGACACCGGAGATAGAAAGGTTAATGTAAATGGGCCATTTTTGAAAAAAACCCTGTATATCTAAAACTAATCAAGTTAGCCAGGATCTTTGGGTACCAGCGAAGTAAACTCAAAAAAGAGGACGGAACATCGATATCTGATTTTTTGTATTTATCGCCGTTTTGACTGTACCCTACAAAACCATCGAAAATCAACCGCCCTGTACATGTTATTCTGGGATACCCTGTATATCTCAATAATATTTGAGGTACAGTACAATTAAAGTATCTCTAACAAAGTCTACCACTTGGAGGATCCGCCACTGGCTAATCCATAGGTGCATTTGAATAATGTGCAGGTAAATAATAAACACGCAATGACGACATTTCAAAAACCCCAAAAAATTGCTGGAGTTAAGCAAGGCCACAGCCAATGCGTTTCAATAACAAGGTAGACAAAAACAAAGTAAACAAGCTGTCGCAAATTTCTGAAGACTCTCGAGTCTTAGATATTTTTACCATATCGAAGGAGGCAAGCAATTATATTTAACTACTAAAAATTATAAATACTTAATCTAAATACAGATAGATACAATACAAACTAAACTTAATACAGTAATAACGAAACAATTAGACAAAAGAAAAAATACAAAAGATAATCCAAATATCATCAAAAGATACGTTCCTGATTTAGTAATTGTATAGCAACATCCAAAATACGCTTAAAATTATCAAAATTAATATCACACAAGTGGCATAATTTATTAAAGTTACAGCACATTACATATAAAGGTGATTTTAAAGTAAGATTAGTTCTAGGAATGTTAAGAAAAAATGTTTTCGTGTCTCGAGTGTTCTCTAGGTATATGAAACTGAATTTGAGACAGAAAAACAAGCAATTGTTATGTAACAATTTGTATAAAAAAGATAGTGAAAAACCTTGTCAGTAGGTAACGTATTGGATATATTAAGATGCAATTTGTTATTTGAACACCAAGTTTGCAAATTATCGATGTAAAGATATTCATATCATCAGCAAATAATATTATTACAGTCAATTACTTGACAAATGTAGTTAATAAAAATTAAAAATAATAATGGTCCTAAATTTGATCCCTGAGGGACTCCTGAAGTTGAAAAGTAATTGGGTGATACAAACCCATTATATGAAACAATTTGGACTCTATTATTTAAGTATGATTTAAATAGAGATAACACGTTGCTGTTAAAGCCAGATTTATCTAAAGTATCAGATACAAATTGAGTAAATACTATATTTGTAACAGTGGACCTGTTCATCATAAAACCGTGCTGTTCCACGACTAACTGACCCCTAATAGCATTGTATATACGACTATACAGCATAATTTCAAAAATTTTAGAAAAGTTGGACAGGTTAGATATAGGACGATAATTTTCAATATTCACAAACACATATATATAATCTTTTGATGTCATTTTATTTTTTAATTCTTTGGAAGCTAATAAAATTTCAGATTTAGATATAGGTTCAATACTAATTAATGCTGAATTGTATCATGAGATATTGATTTTAGAAGTAGATGGAATAAAAACACATTTTGTCGGGTATTCTAGTGCTTGTATTTTTTTAATGAATAAAAGACCAATACTTTTGTGGATTGTATGAAATTGAATTTTGACGTTGTCTAGAAACTTCTTATAAACTTCCTTAATCTGATCTTTAATTAACTTTCTCAAATGTTTAAATTTATTTAAAGTGTGTGAGCTCTGACGTTCTTTATGCTTTTTAAAAAGTTTAGCCTTAGTTTTGATATTTTTTATAATTTCAGGACTATACCAAGGTGGATATGTATGGCTATAATTTCTATATGATGAATATAAAATATTTAATACAAACGTTCATAAAAAATGTTTCAGGCCACATTAATATTATCATAATTATTTAAAAATGACCAGTTAGTATAGTATAGCTAACGCAGGACGATGTAAGTCCTCAAAAAGAACATCATCATGTACAACTTTATATTCAAAATTTGATAAAATTAAATCAAGCAAACAGAGATTGTGATTTAATACGATATTATACTGACAAAGATGTAATACATTTATTAAGTTATTAATTGCGTTTGTTTTCCTGTCTGCATTGTCTAAATTAACAAATTTAGGAATATTAAAGTCCCTCAAAAAATGTCAATCACTGATATACACTGATCTAAAATCGACGGGTCTGAGCGTTTTTCTACAATCTTGACGCAGTTCCTGAAAATGACTCTGTTTCGTTTTCATTTGGCCACCCTGTATAAACTATTTTGCGGAGAAATGAACATTAACATATAAGAAAATCAATTATGGGAAAACTTTTATCAAGGAAAGATGTATTAATAATATCACAAACATAACATTTTTGACAGCCAATAATACACCTCCCCCTCCAAGTTTACCTACAAATTTTAGGTTTTGGTCTTTACGATAAACCCTATAAGAATCCGGAAACAATTCAGTACTAAACACATCTCCGCGCAAATTCAGTAGATACTGCTGAGGGAAAAATGTCCATTTTAGTATTAAGAGCACGGACGTTTTGATAATAGCAATGCAAATTATTTTGAGAACTGCTGAGAGTAATTAGTTTTTTTTAGTAACAATTTGTGGAATTCCGCGGATATATTTAATTGCTAGATCCTGTTCACCATTATCAGTACGAATTGTTCCGATAGATTTCTATATTTATCACGTTGTAGCGGGATAAGATCAACATTTATAAAAACTTTACTATCTCGCTTTATCTTAGATCGGTTCTTTACAATATTCATGACAATTTCATTATTATGTAAAGTCACTTTTAAAGCTCGAATACAATTTTTGTTCTTCTTTCCTACCCTTGAAGTACGTAAGATAGACACAGCATCAGAAACAAAATAAAACAAAAAAAGAAAACAAAAGATCAGAAAACATTTTTGTTTCATAAGCTCGAAAGTTAACTGTTGCCAAAAAGAGTGAATTCCCGAGCGGCTTTTCCTTATCCGGGGACAATTTATTTATAACGCTGTTTTTCACTTTCTATTTTGTTAGTTGTAAAGAGCAACCTAATTTCAACTTTTTAAAATTTTTCTTTTTCGGTACGTTTCATTAGAACCTATATTTACGATATTAACTTATAAAATTAACGTTTAGTAATTAAACAATTAGTTGCAAAAAACTAACGATATTAATTAACAAATACCTGGAACAACAATTTCACGGTGAATTGGCCTTTGGCACACATGTTGGTCATTGGATTGACCGTCCTTTTCATAAAGTTCATCAGCATCCATCGCTTTTTGCAATAATAATAGGCAATTTTCGAAAACTGATTCTTCCGCGTTTCACTTTTATTTTGCAGTTAACAAACAGCAGTTAACAGTTATTGAAAAAATAAAACTTGTTTATTTGGTATGGCTGGATTCGGTTTTCTATAAGCTTTTCAACGAGCCCCCTCATGCCTTATGTTCCCATTTGAAAAAAAAGTAGGGGTAGCTGAGGGTTAGGGGGGCGTTTTAAAAAAATTTACTCATTCAAAAGATATGAATTTTATTCCGTACTTCTGGCCATTCCTGTATATAATACGTTTAGTAGTGACAATAAAGTAAGTTCTAAATCGTCAGTCAACCCAAGCAACGCGAGACTGGTGATGTTTCTGTGATTTTTGTAGGAAAAATGTAGATATATGTAATTTTCCAATGAGCGAAAATAATACGACAAAACATAAGTAATCAAAAACACTTATTTTTAACAACATAATATAATTGATGTATAAAACTTAATCATCTTTTCCTGAAAGACACATAGCATCCATTTATGGGAGCTAACACAACTTTTGGGGAAAGTTTTACTTCTTGGTGTGGTTTGGCTGGAAGGACTAAGAAATTCCTGAGGATTTTCGAGACGACGCTTTTTGTTTCTAACATACCAAACATTTTCCCTAAAAATAATTTCGTTCATAATTATAATAAATCTAAATAGATTCGTCCTTACCTATACAATTGCGAGGTCCCGCGCTGAACGGTACGAAATTGTACTGATATTTGCCGGCGTCATCCTCGAATCTCTCTGGTTTAAATTTCTCAGGTTCAGGAAAAACTTCAGGATTCTGGTGAATGTCATACAGGAACAACACTATGTCTGTATCCTTTGGAAATGTCATCCCATCTGAAAGAATTATAGAAAATCGTATTCGGTCGATGACTTCCCATCATAGGCGTAGGTAGGATTTTTGGATCGATATATTTTTTGCCCTTAATTTTCAGTTCTGGCGCCTCTTAAAATATTTGTACTGCATTTTGAATCACCTTATATAAATTTTAAAGATATGTTAACTGCTTAAAATGAACCTCCGCCCTATTCCTGTATTCAGGAACCGTCACTAACGTCTCGGTCGATTTTTTTCTACTTACTCCATTCTAGTTCCTCTTCAATCTTCCTCGCTATAAAGGGCGCTGGACTGTACATCCTCATTGTTTCTTTGATCACAGCTTCTAGATATTTCATATCTTGTAGGTCCCTTATGGTGATTTCAGGTGCAACGTTACCTCCAAAAAGGAGCTTCTGTTCTTGGTACGCCTTTTCCTAAACAACGTATGTGTCAAGTGTCAACTTGTTAATGTATGTGTCAATATTTAATCGCATCCAATCTGAAGTGTCAATTTGTCAATGTATATGTCAATATTTAATCTCAACTAACCTGAACCTCTGGATGGTGGGCCAAACAGTATAAGATGAAAGTCATTGATGACGCTGTTGTATCTTGACCCTGTAAATATACTTAGTACAATTTAAGGCAGGATAATAAGTTTAATTTTTCATTAATCGATCATCGTTTTCATAACAAACAAATACAATTTGTATTTGCGTCACGAATATTTAAAAAATGCCACCAAATAACAAACAAGTTAAGAGAATAAAAAAAGAACAGCTTTCCAAATCCAAACTAAGAGGCGAAGCTTGTTT
The DNA here is from genome assembly GCF_000390285.2 of Anoplophora glabripennis. Taxonomy (NCBI): domain Eukaryota; kingdom Metazoa; phylum Arthropoda; class Insecta; order Coleoptera; family Cerambycidae; genus Anoplophora; species Anoplophora glabripennis. The sequence goes on along the minus strand of NW_019416300.1, from coordinate 530,147 downwards.
GCCGTTTGTATTATTTTAAATTTGTGGGATATTATTCAATTTACTCACAAATATGAATAAAGGGCGTGATTTTGAGCATTTAAATCGGAGAAATATTGATTAGGATATAAAACCAACGCAAATATTAGTACTAATTGTAAGCACTCGCTTCGAAAAACATGTGCTCTCGTGGGAATTTGATGCAAAAACAAAGCAATCTATAGCTCAAGCACAAATTAACAAAATTATCAGATCATAATTTTCCATGAGTAAACAACGATGCAAAATATCAGTTGTTATAATTAAAACAACATTTTTTTAGCCAAATTTCTACATAAAAGCTAACTAAAAAACCGAGGAAAAAACATTGTTTTCCAAAGGATCTTCAGATTCCATGTCTAGTCCTTCTGATTCCAGATCAATATGCTCTTGGTAATTTTTAAAGCATTTATGTTTGCATTAAATATTTCTATCGCGTTTTCCAAAATTCAAGATTTGTATTTCGCGCCATTTGTGCGATAAAGTATTGCCAACGAAAAAAAAGAAAAGACAGCGGGTACCTGACAGTTCTGGGTTATTAAAAATAGAGGGTTACAAGAACTAGATTTTATTATTTTTTTAAATAAATTATTGAATTTCTTTAATTTTCTTTAATTTTATGGGTTATTTTTCAAATAAAATAGTAGTGTTACATATTGACGTTTTCGCAATTTTATCCTCTATCTGTTACTGTCAAGGTCCAATATGGCGCCCATAAGAAAGAAAAAAACAATTGAATGTTGCTTAACTGAAACTAGTGTCCGTAGAAATTTTCTTTCGACGAAAATGCATTCCTCATATCTTCTTATCCTCCAGTACCAAATTTCAGTTCTTTCTGTTGTGAAATAAGGACACTAGATTGCATTTTCTAAAATCACTATTTTCAGTTTTTCACAACATTTCAAGAACGGCTGTGGATATCTTTGATATGTTTGGTTTATTTTAATGATCACAACTTTTTCTAATTTGAGCCACCCTGTATATCATACGGTGAGCCATGAAAAGCATCGAATTTTATTTTAAATTACTAATAGTCCAATTAAATGGGCATTTAAATCGCAATTTGGTCAACTTGCCTGAATTTTTTATATAAGTTTGTTTGAGGTAAGTAATAACAATAAGTGTAACAGTAATTTTCTAATTTCTAATTTCACAAAGCGAACGTAAATCTTTATCATAAAACAAAATTTCGATAGTAACTTTTCATTATTTTAAATAATCAATCGAATGGCATAGAAAAAAATTGTTTGATAGTTAAATCATAAAAATTAACGATTAATAAATTGAACTTTTTTATTAAAAATTAAAAAATATATCTATTTCTCTGAAAAGAAAGTTTACATTTTTTTAGAGTAGATAGAAAAAAATTATATAAAATTAATTCATTTTTCTGCTTGTTATGATTTTTTTTAATTTCTGAAATCATCCCTTAACTTCTAGTCACCCTAACTGTTAATTTTAATAGTACAAAAAAAGTCAGTAGACCATTTTTATGTTGAATTTTATGCTCTACACCTTTTTTATAGATTTGATTTTCTAATTTTTAACCCCTTTTGAATTATTTTGAAAAACCCCTTTATTTTATCTTTTTTCACCCCTGGCTGGGGATTAAAAAAAATTACTCACTTATTTTTATTATATACCTACTTCAAACTAACTTATATCAAAAATTCAGCCAAGTTGACCAAATTGAGATTTAATTGGACTATAAATTTGGTTCGGAAAAAAATAAAAAATTCTTGAACACGCTATATCTCAAAAACGAAATAATAACAGATCCATGTTTATAATACTTTTTGTATTATTTTTTAATGAAAAATATTGTCTCCAGGAACGGCACATGTTTTTTGAAGAGTCCTAAATGTACAAAAAAATTATTTGTGTGAAAAATGATTTTCAGGATAAACGATGTTAAATACACTTCAATTTTAAAAGTCTACGTCTCGAAACGAAAATTTAATTCATTTTCACATTTTAAAGACCAATGTTCAGCAAATGAGACAATATAATTTAAACCATCGTACTTTCAACATCAACAGAGGCCATAAAAATCTTAAAACCACCTTGAAAATATAGTTTCATCTACCCCAAACATGAAAGTATCCACTTGATCCCGGATCTCAGTCCTATTGAGCGGCCTACCATCCACCTCTGTCTTCAGCAGCAAGTCAAGGAAATTCATCCTCTTCTTTTCATCGAAAAACTCATCGCCACTTTCATTTTGCAAACTCTCAATCCTCCTCTCTATCACCCCTTCCGTGAAGGAATGGTACGTTTTCAGCATCCGCTTTTCCCGGAAGTACATCGGAGTGAAACAGTATAGCCAGTCAGGCAGAGGAACGAGTGTCCTGATCACCATTAAGTCGGTGATGGACGCCAAGCTAGCGAGGAATTCCGACTTGCTGTTCGTCTGGGCGTTTACAGAAATCCCCATAGCCGCCTCTGAAATTTCAAAATTGTGTGATTTTGTGTAGACTGTATATTCCGAGTGATTCTAGTTTGCATATTGAATCTAAAAGTGTTGATCCATTTTCTGTTATTTCTCGCCATTGGTGCCTCAATCCATACTAAAGTTACGGGCCATCATAAATGATTACAAGCCACGTTGTCACCCATTTTATGCAACTAATATTACAAGACTGGTACTGTCAAGTAAACATTCCTAAATCTTAACGTCACCAATTTTACTGATTCGTTTGCAATGAACTGTGACAAACCGTTATGTCTACGTTCGAGATAATCCGATCGCAGATTGGTAGAATACAATCTCGTGAAAAATTGCGCCAATCACACCCGGTGAAACAGATTGTTGCGTAATTTTACAGGTCACATGGCTTGTAATCATTTATTAAAGCTATATACTATTTATTGACTTTTGGAAACTATTTTGTTTAAATAATAAATTAGACCACTCAATAGAGCATTAAATTAGTGATTTTGTGACAAAATTACTAGTAGCCACGGACTGTGCTGTGCCATCATATAAAAGGTAGTCTGTAAATATACCTGTATGCTTATATGTTTTCTACTCCAATTTACCATTAATTAATTTTTTATAAACATTTCTATGCAAAAAAACGAATTTTTTTTAGTTTTTTATTTTTTTTAGAGATCTGGACCCTAGTTACGTTTTGTTTTGTTTTTTTTTGTTAATAACTTTTTTATTTTGCAACTTAAAAATCTGAAATTTACACAGACGCGAGATAATGTAATTACCTTTCGATTCTTTTTTACCAAATTTTGATATCTTGACTTAGGCAGAAGATATACGCGCTCGCGTTTTCGATTTTATAATTTTGTAATAGGCCGCCATTTTGAAATTGGGGGTCCGAATTGCGAGTATTTGTTGAGCACTCCAACAGTTATCTTTTCTTGTAGTTTCATCCAATTTCAGTCAAATTTGTCCTTTTTATTTAATTCTGAAAATTTTGCACATTTTTTTTCACCGCTAATTTTGCAATGTAAAAAAAATTGAGAGCTTTCGCAAACGCTCTTTCTTGTAGTAAATTTCCTCAGAAGCAAAATCGATAAGTATACCTCATGTCGATTAGAGACGGGGATATAAGCGAAAAACTGATTTTTTTTCTTTTGTTATACACAATATGAAGCTAGACCTCTACAAACACACAAATTTAGGCTTTTATTCTGTGTATTTTTGTCACAAACAAAACCTCTATTGTTTGGCCTAAATGAGTCGACATATTTTTTGTATGCCAAGATATTTATAAGGTTCTCACCGCAAATAATGTCGAGAGTGCAGAGATTCATCAGTGGATATATATCCACACTGTCATTGTCCCCTTCTTTTTCAAGTTTTTTCGCCAAAATACCCCCATTTTTTTCAAAAACTTCTATATATCTACTCAAGTTTGAAACGTGGAACGACGGATTTAACATTCGTCTTTGTTTCCTCCAGTTTGCCGCTGAAAAAAAAAAATTAATAGAAATAAATCTATAGCTCGACCAAACTTGTCTTGTTCACGAGATCAAGAATGGAGTCATCAGTAGCAGTGACGTAGGCAGGGGACGTTAATAGTACGGTGGGTACATTTTGTGCAATAATTTTACCTGGGTCTGGCAAGTATAGAAATAAAGGGTTACCGCCGTAGCATCCGAGGTACTTCGTATATGAATTCTATGACTAATTTTAAGCAAAAATGATTCTATCCACTTTTCCTGGATTACCAACGGTTCTTGAAATATCGGGGTTTGAAGTTTGCTTGAGCTTTTGGAAAATGATCCTGTACTAGTACGAGAAGAATTTCTGTACTTACTGGACAAAGTGGACAGCTGTGCAAGACACTTCGAGAATGAATTCGTCTCTGTGAATGGTGGAACAAACATCTGGATACTGTTTCAAGAACCCTTTTCTGCAACGAAGCTATATTTACAAGAAATGGGATCAACAATTTCCACAACGATCATGTGTGGGCGATCGAAAATCCTCATGCTATTCGAGAAACCCATTTTCAGATAAGATTCTCTATGAACGTTTGAGCTGGAATAATGAATATAATGAAGTTATTGGGCCACATTTCTTCGAAGAAAATTTGAACAGAGAGGGGAACTGGGCTTTTTTAGGGAACGATCTACCTCTACTACTTCAGGACATTCCTCTTCAAATCAGATGTTCTTTTTACATGATGGTGCTGCGTCGCATTATGGTAGAGACGACATTAATTTCCTCAATGAAAAGTACCCAAATCGATGGATAGGTCGTGGTGGTCCCATTGCTTTACCACCGCGATCTGCGGACCTCAACCCATTGGACTTTTTCAGGTGGAGACATGTGAAGACACTTACCTATTCAATGAGGAAGCCTAATTGCAGAGACACATTCATTGAGAAGATTCATACAGCTTTTGATGAGATGAAAAACAATATGGAGAACTACAACTGGAGACGAGAGCTTCGACGAGGATTGAGTTATGCATTGCATAAGACACTGGTCACATTGAGCAGCTTCAATAATTGCACTGTCATTACGCTTTTATTAAAATAAAACACATTTTTCTAAGCCCTCTAGTAGCAACTTCAAACTCCGATATTTCAAGAAGTATTGGCAATTCGGGAAAAGTAGATAGAATCATTTTAGCTTAAAAGTTGAATTTGGTAAATCTATACAGGAGATTTGTTGAAAGCATAGCTTACCGGTCGCAGTGAATACAGAATTCCCCAACCACTTTTCCATAACTTTATACTGTGACGCTTTGTCGATTATTTTTGTCGAGCTCAGAACCAACTCTACCAGTTTTGTATCAGAAGTCAAGACCAGTTCTTTGAAAGGTCCCAAGTGAAACTTAACTGTTTTTCCATATTTTCTCGTGTATCCTCTTAATATAGAAAGTTGTTCTGCGAACATAAATATAAGTAAACGTGCAGGGTGTTTAAAAAACACGGACGAAGTTAAAACAGGAAACTAATTTTAAGTTCGAGGTAAAGTGCCCGCTAGCGGCGCATAATGAAAGTTCTATCTACTTAGTGGGTGTGCCAAATGAGAGACTAATTGAACTTGAATTAAATAACTTATTTAAGAAGAAAAATTTTTTTAAATGAACTTTGACAAGTAGTAACTTGCAAACAATCGAAAAAAATTCAAAGTCGAATTCGAAAAAAATATTCATTGCATACTGCTATTATCTTAATCCCTAGAATCACTTCCCGGAATTTCCTGATGGACTTTCAAAACACACTGTATAAGCCAAATTATCAATAAAATTAAAAATTTAATTTATTAGTTTAGCGTAGATCTACAAATTTGGAGTGTATGCTGAAAAACAATTGTTACTTGTAAGATAGACCATCATCGTCAAATATTTATGATGAAAATTATGAAACGCGTTAATGATCATGTTTTATTGATAAACAAAAATTGTTTCCCTTCTCCAAAGCTTACTGTTTGAAATTTCGAAATTTTACATTTTGCATTTACGGCGTTGATATTTCTGTATTAATAATTATTTCATTTGTAAAACGTTGAAACTATCCATATCAACGGATTCGCAGTAGAAAATTCAATCCGCTGCGGCTGAATACCTAAACATTTTATGGAAAAATAGAGTGTTTTATATCTCTTTAAAAAAATCTGTTTGTCGGACATAAAACAAGATTTTAGGCAAAATTTCCTCTGAAATTTAAAAAAAAAATCCTGAACTATCCCTTGCACCACTGTATACAGGGTGGCCCAATTAAAACAATTCACCTGAAATATGTTCATTGCAACAGGTTTATCCGGAAAACCCCAAAACAGGTCGATTTTGCTGTCAAGGGGTACATTTTTTGACCATAAATTGACTTGAAATAAAAAAACTCACCGTTTAACTATAATTTTTGTGACATTTTTGTAAATTAAAAAAAAATTATGTATGAAAGATGCATTTTTTCTAAGGTTCAGCGCTATTCTACGAATTTGTAAATATGCCCATTGTTATTTTTTCGTCGAGCTACCCCAGTTTAAAAAAAATAAGTTTCTACAATGAATAGAAGCCGAGATATTGCAAAATTTACAGCGCGGATCAATTTGAACTTTGGAATTAACTTTTCTCGCGCGCGACTCGCTTGGACGAGCTTCCCCCACCACCACGCCGCCGGCCGCCGGACAGTTTACTTAGCAAATACCTTCTCTTTAAAGGGCTCGTGAGTCATTAATTTTCCACATTTTTCAATGGAAATCGTAATTTACGTCGTAATTTTATTTTGCGAAAAATTCAAGTCTTAATATTTATAAACAATTGCGCTACGATTTAAAAAACAAATCTTATCTTGGCTCCTGTTGGTCGTAGAGGGTGCTTTTTAAAAAAAAATTGTATCTATTTTCGGTGAGGTAGCATAAATAGCAACAATTTTATTCAAATTGTTTATAAGCGAAAAACGCAATGTTTTTTAATGCACAATTTGAGAATGTTAATGTCAAAAAAACGGTGATATTTTTAATAGGTCGCTTAATTACGTCTTCAAGATTACAATGACGCTTTCAGCATCATGTTTGGTTGAAAATTAACGCCTGTACAGAGGCTTAAAGTTCATAACTTTTGGAGCCTCCGCTATAAACAAATAGAATTGTGCGAAAACTATTGCACCTACAGCGCCCACTTTTGGCACACTTTTAAAGTATGACAAAACCCTCAACTTGTCATAGGTTTTATAAAATTTTAACAATAAATGCGATAGTTATAAACAAATTAAAAAATGGGCACTTTTCTTGTTTTTTTGCAATAACTTTTTTGTTTATTAACCGATTTTAATTTAACAAGTCTCATTTTGTAGATAATTTTACTCCCTACAAGCTGTCTGTGAGTCACTTTTCGCTAAAATTGATGGATTTCCCTGCAAAGTGAAAAAACTGTTTTCCTCAGAAAAGTTAGCTAATAAAAGTTTTTGACTCACGAGATGAGAGATGTCTTGTATTATGTTCCTTTAGACAATTTTACAATAATCTCGCGGATAGGACTTTTTTCGAGTAAAAATCTTATTGGCTTGGCCTAAAAGAATGCTTTTGCTTAAGGAAAACATTTCCTGTTTCTTGTTTCACTTCGTTATCGTGTTTTGAAAACACTCCGAATTTTGAATAAAACAATAACTGTTTTATATGAACAAATTTTAATATATGCATTAATTTCTCGCTGTTTTCTTCATCTACTCCAAATTTTTTGGTACAAAGGAGTCATAAAACAGCTATTACAATAAATAACAAATAAAAACTTTACTTACTGTATCGCGGGGCTATGAAGTCCAGCAAATTTCCAAAAAATATATTAGGCTTCGGCCCGGGAACGTTTTTCAGACACTTCTTGGGCTTCCTCAAATAGTAAAAATACAGTAGCACCACTATGACACCAGCTACATACTCGCTAAACATATTTGGAAATTCTCTCGCTGCGTCAGGGAAATTGTGCGTAGTTTGTTTAAAAGGACCCGAATTAATAGTGGTCGAGTTAAAAAAAAAAACGAAATGTTACAGAACTTTCCGAAAGCGAATTTCGTCCTGAAAAATAATAACATCCAGTGGCGTGCTAATTTTTTTTGCGAATCTAAAAATTTATCAGCCCAATAATACTCGCATTAGTAGAGTTTTGATAATTGTATTATAACCTACACTTAAGTTGCAGTTGTCTGTTTCGATGTTGGAAGCCAGGAACATTTTGGTATACTCTGTAGATATTTTAAAATAATGATTAAATATATAGATACAATTTGAGATGTTTTCTGGGACTGAAATGGAAATCGATTAATTTTTGTTTTCTTTTGTCGTTTTCAACAAAAACATGAATAACTAATAATACGAATTGCAGCTGTGTTGTTTAAAATCATCAAAAAATTTAATAGTTGGCTATGAATTTGAACCTCAGTTTTTGTTAAGTATTTTGTTACATGATAAATACTTACATCTAAATAATATTTTAGAACAATAAGATGCTGCTTGCCGCGCTCATCGGTCCGCCACTGTCTGACCAAAAAAGCGTTTAAACAACGTGGAATATTTACATAAGCAGGAAGTAAAAGATATCCTGAAAAGCCACAAATGATCATCTGGGTTGTGCAAGGCTGCAATCAAAATATGTCGATAAACAAGGTGGATATGAAAAATTATTTCATATTTTTTTTTCCTCAAAAATGTCCTACCAAATAATGTCAAACAGTGGTGTAACTTCACACACAAGATTCAAAACTGTTCATATTACAAGAAAAAACTATTCTATGGACCATATGTCCAAATGGTAATAAATAATGGGGTCTTTCAGTAAATTTTCAAAAACGTTCTTATTTTGTGTACACAAAGTATTGCTTATGATAAGGCGATTCTGAAAATTTCAACTCAATCCGTTGAACGGTTTTTAAACTATATGATTTTCAAAATGCGAGTCGTGGCAATGCAATGACGTCACCGCATGGGACGGTCAGCCGCCTTGGCGCTACTTCCAGGTCAGTTTCTGCACCTATAGACTGTTTTAGCGTTTGTGAATATTAAATTTAAAAAATGGAAACAAATTTCGTATAAGCAGATTTTTCTAGTTTGCCAGAAGTAGGTTTGTTAATGGTTATGGATTTTTTTTAAAAAAACAGGACTTTATCAGTGTGCTGAGATGAGAGGAATGCAAATGCAAAGGTTACGTTTCAATAACGTGTAACGTGTAACGTGTAAAGCTTCTTTAAAGTACGTTTGTAGCGAAAGTTTTGATGTTTTTGTACAATAAGAATAGTAAATAGAAATAGGGATTTTGCGTTTAATTGGACGAAACCGTTTCTGTCACAGGTTTCAAAGATTTACCTAATCAAATACAAAATTCTTATTACTATTTTTATTCCCATGGAATATCTTATAAATATATTAATAATATAATATGTATTGTGTATTTTTATATAAATACTTGAAATCTATAGGTATTTGTATAATATTCACAAAAAAGTCCACAATAGAAAACACAAGTGCATAAGACTTTCTAGAGGATACAAACGTATTTATTACATACCTACCTATATTACGCAGGGCAGTTTTGTTGCTTTCAAAATAAGTCATTCAAATAAAGGAAGTTAAAAAAACAAATGAAAGTAGAGACTAATAGACTATTGATTTTTGATCCGCACGACAGAATTACGAGGACATTATTATTTTCTTAGGCGTCTTCAAACTAATACTCTCACACTGATGAGGAACAATATAATATTTGTAATTTTTTTTTATTCTCTGTCTTCCATATTGTTAAAGAATTCGGTATCTTAACGCAAGTACTCAATCGAAACTTAACAGGCAACTAAAACCCGACTACCTGACTGACTGACAACACACGCAAGCATGCGACAGTTTATGATTTTTTTTTGGATGACTTGTAGGCGATATAAAATTCAAATTTTTTGCAGGTAACCTTAAAATTGCAATATCTTTCCGTTAAGCAAATAAAAAATGCTGAATGAGCCCATTATCAGAAACAAAAATAAAAAATTATATGTCTAAATATTATTGACATAAAAGAATATGCAATTCAATTCCTCAAATAAATTTATTGTATATTTGTTGTTCTATTATCACTCATTGATTTATTGTAATAGGCACACGAAGAACGTCAATACAAATAAATAAGAATGATTTGGAAGAAGTGGATAATATACGCAATAGTTTTACTTGGCCAATTTGTGATAGTCACCCTATATACTTTCCAAAGAATTCTTCGTAAGTACGTACATATTAATAAATTTTAATCATACAAGCTTGTAGCGAATATTTACGCGATTATCTTCTGAAATAAAAAATAAATTCACGAGGACATCTCTTTCCACTTTAATTTCTGAGGTTTTAATTATCGGCCTCGTTTTATATACAACATAAATTTTATGAAATATGGATTCTTAAGTCTCCAGTAAAAAGGAGAATAGAATGTATGAGGATGGTATATATTTCAAAACTTTTAATCGTCTTTAAAGGACCTTCGGTTACCAAATAATGAAGAATAAAAATTGTTGTATTATTGTTTTGTATTTAAAATTTTTTTTGCAATATACAGGACCTCCCTATAATTCTACCAAATAAAAAAATTACACAATTTTCCAAAAATTATTTATTTCCCATTTACTATTAACGAAATATACCTATAACAGTTTATAAAAAGTTTAATCATCTTCACCATTTTCTTTTCGTTACTTTTATTTTGATTCCATTTTTGGACTTTAGGACAGCTCCAAAAATTAATATCATTTTGTGTTCACAGTGAGGCGGATGAAGTTCAAAACTCCTCAGTATTCTGGACAACGTACTCTTTAGTTCCAACATAGCAAACCTTTGCCCTGAAACATCATAAAGAAACAGTAAGTACAATGATACATGAATGGGTTGTAATGTTACTATTCTATATTATTCATGGACTGATTACATGTTTAATATTTTAAAAACGACTTTGTTTTTAGTATATTCAAGTTTCAATTATTTTCAATTTAACCTATTTTTTTGACACATGCAATTAAATCGTTTAGCCATCAACAACTTTATTAAGCAACAAAGTTCTACGAAAAAACTTAAATATAATATCTAATAACCGCCAGCAATTATTTTTACTTAATTAAAGGAATCATTTATATAATTAAACTTAACGAACACATGTCTTCATTGCCATAGGTATATTAGTATTTTTATTTCGCACCTATTATCACACAGACAGGGTGAGCCATAGTTTGCGTAAAAAAATACAGAGGAAGATAACGCCATAATACCGATCCCGAAAATTCACTCACCTTTCCAACTGGGGCCGCGAAGCCATCAAAAAACTCTGCTCAAAAGTCAACAATAAAGCATAAAATTATAAAATTCCATTTGAGTTACGTTCTTTCTAAAAAATAGCCACACGAGTTTCAAGATCACGTAGCTATAATAATAATAATAAGAGGCACAGTGAAAAATGAAAGCTTACAGTCGCTATACGGAAGCCTCAAATAACAATTTTAAACAGAAGTGCTCCTTAATACCCAAGGGCAAAACAGTCTAGGTCAGTAGAAATCCTCAAAAGTTCAAACTTTAAACTCTGAAGCAAGTGAAGTGCCCAAGTGCGTTTTTGGACCTAAATTAGAGCGTGGACCATTATCCCGAAGCCAGCCCGAACTAGTCGAGATGAACAGCTGAACAGCTAGTTAGTTCCACGACAACAGCGTCTCACAAAAGCTGCAAGTTTGCCTTATAAAGCGTGTACAGTCATTACCGGTCTTCAAGTTAGAGTGCGTTAAAGTCATGCGAAATACAATTTTCACCAAAATGCCTTTGCCACAGCCATCTATTGTATAGAATAGAATAGAATATTTTATTGGTCTACATTAATACATAACATATTATGGTAGCAAGTCAAAGAAACACACATTCATAAAAACAACAATTTAAGAAAAGCCAACTAAAGTACTAGACTAATTGAAATATACATTTACCTAACAATAAAAATTTCTTTATAACAGAATAAACGTCAGAGTTAAAGCAACCACTAAAAGTCATGAACACTATCCATAAAGTCACCAACGAAATAAAATCATTTTGACAACAAATAATTCTTTACGCACAACTTAAATTTGACCTAACAGTGATTTTGTATGTGATGGGAGGACATTGTACATGTTTAAATTTAAGGAATTTCTCGCAGTCAGTGCTAAGCGATATCTAGGTAGCCGCAAGAATTTAGAAGCACGAGTACAGTAATTATGTATATCCGATTGAATCGTGTAACTAGCAATATTCTTATGAATATCCAATAAACAGTAATAAACAAATAGCAATGGCTAGGGCATAATTGCAAGGTTCACAAAAAGTTGGCGACAGTGATCTCTATAAACTTATAAACTACGTTGGCCAGAATACGAATGTTTTTTTGGATTGGAAAGCGCTAGAGCAGCACCCTTCTCCCCCCTTCATATTGTCCTATGTGTTTAAAATAATAGATGGCTCTCTTTTTGTAATGAATTAAGTTTCTAAATTAATTGTAGTCGAGGAAATAAAGCACTGAACCTCCGAAATTTTTCGATCAAGTCGTATCAAGATGAGGATTTTTGCATTCGCTTTCTAAAATTATGTGGAAAAAAATGTATCAACTTTGTATTATGTTTTTCGGCCAAATTGCATTTGTGCAATGAAAAATGCATCCGGAAAAATGCATTTTTAAAAGTCGCTTAGAAAAAATTCATAACTCGGTTCATAATGTCTGGAATGGACTCAAATCAAGATCCTGGGGGTTTTCAAATTGGTCCATCGCCGAGCTGGAGCTTAGGATAGGATGATGAACGTCATCTCCGAGGCTTCTCCTAAATTTCACTCTTAAATGCAACGAGACTTGACACCCGGGGGTTTTTCGGGTCGCTAATTTCTAATCTGGCGTTGGCGAGCACCTCCCGGACACCTGGTGTATGCAAGTGTTGTTTCAAAAACAAATCAAAATCATTTATTTCCAAATCAGTTGCCATTTCTAACCTACTCTTAATTTCAATTTAATTTAACTCAAATATAACCTAACTCCGTTTTTATCCTAATCCAATCAACTATTAACTTTAATTTGAAAATATTCTAGTAAATATCATTTTCATCAACTGGCGTATAGGGCCCGGATAGTTTTTCGAGTGTCCCGGTCTAGAGGCTTACAGTCGTGCATGCGTCGTATTATAAGATGATTTCGAGAAAAGCGGCCCGAAAAAACCCCTGATGCGATTTTCGGCTCGTTTACGCTAATTTTACAGGAAATATCCCGTAGATGACGTCCATGTCCAGGCTCCGGTGCACCAGGTGTCCGGGAGGTGCTCGCCGACGCCAGATTAGCAATCAGCGACCCGAAAAACCCCCGGGTGTCAAGTCTCGTTGCATTTAAGAGTGAAATTTAGGTAAAGCCTCGGAGATGACGTTCATCATCAATCCTAAGCTCCAGGTCGGCGATGGACCAATTTTAAGGTCATATTCGGGATCAGCGACCTCGAAAACCCCCAGGACTCTGATTTGAGTCCATTCCAGGCATTATTAACCGAGTTACGATTTTTTTTTTAAGTATGACTTTAAAACTGTATTTTTCCGGATGCATTTTGCACTGCACAAATGCAATTTGGGCACAAAACATAATACAAAGTTGCTACATATTTTCCACATAATTTTAGAAAGCGAATGCAAAAAACCCCATGTTGATACGATTTGATCGAAAAATTTCGGAGATTTCGGCTCTTTTTGTGTTTTATTTCCTCGACTATTAAGTAAATTAAAATATCCAATATTAATCCAGGTTGTGTATCCTTAGATGGGTACTGCCTCTTATTGTTGATTTCTTTAGATAGGTAAAATAATTATTGACACAAGTGTTGCATATCATGGATGTCATTGGTAGTGCTCATATTTGTGACACAAGGTGTTCAAAATAATTAACACAATGTAAAATTGCTGGAACCTCAAGGAGTAGTTGAATACGAAATTTATTTAAAAAAAAAAAAAAAAACAAATCATCAATCAATGATCCCTTACAGAGATAAGATAATGCGTTCGCTACTGCTGTTGCAATTTTTGACTAACTTTTTTGTTTTTCGACATACTGACTTCGGACCGTTTCCATTCAACGCAGAACGGACAATCAGAACCAGAGTAGTGGGGAGATTTTTTTAATTATTTTTTCAATTCAACGCACCGTTTCCGAATTATAAGACCTTTTTTACTGTATCACCTCACACACCTCTTCTTTCCGAAATTTATTTTCCACATACGGACTTCGGACCTTTTCCATTCAACGCAGAACTGTCATACAGAACCAGGGGTGTGGGGAGATTTTTTCAATTATTTTTTCGATTTAACGCACCGTTTCCGAGTTATACGGCCTTTTTACTATAACACGACATACCTCTTGTTTCCAGAATTTATTTTCGACATACGGACTTCGGACCTTTTGCATTCAACGCAGAAGGAACATACAGAACCCGGGAGGGAGGGGTTGACATTTTTCAATTATTTTTTCGATTCAACGCACCGTTTCCGAGTTATAAACACTTTTTTATCCTATGACGTCACACACCGTTGGTCCCGATTTTTTTTTTTACATGCGGGTTTTGACGTTTTTCACTCGTTCACCATGGGAGATTTATTTGTTCACCATGGGAGATTTTTTGATACTTAAGAGTCTAAGCAAATACTGTTTTTTTTTTTTTCATATATTGTGACACCCCGCTCTGCGTCACCCACCGAGTGCTCTACTCAGAACCAAGGGGAAATTTGTTTATATTTCCAGCCATTTCCGAGTTACGAGCAAAAACCATTTTTTTTTCTTATACTGTGTGACATCATAGATCGATAACGAAGGCTTAACAAGGCCACGCGCTCTACCCCACGTTCCCTCCCTAGGTGTCCTGAAATTGCTGGGGAGACTCCTGAAGACAGCAGAGAGAGAGAGAGAGAGATAGAAGCTTTCTACGAGGACAGAGTCACTCTATCTCTATCGCACACTATAACTCTATCTCTCTCGCACACAATCAGACAAAAACGACAGAAACGAACCTTCTTTTAAAAATACATGGGATTTATCATTATTAGAATAACCCATTTTAATTTAAAAAATTAAAAAAATTACAATGGGTTATTCTGATGACGAAAAATAAAACATAATTAACTGTATTATTCAAATAACAATAATGTGCAAAAGTTCTTCAGGAATATTGGCAAATTTATTTTGGAGGAAGAATCCCGTCAACGAACACTAAAAAATATTATTAGAAACCTTAGGTGGCCAGAAAACAGCCCCGATCTCATTGTCAGTCCTTTAGACATATTTTTTTTTCCCTGAAAGTTTACAAATATTGAAAGAAAAATACAGGACGAAATGCTTGATAATTTTGAATTTGTTTTTGAAGCAATTAATAGTAAATTGAAACATATTTTCAACTGTATCATCACAATCACTTGCATGTTGATTTGTAAAAATTGTAGGTATATTAATGTTATTTCGTTTTTAGTTATTCTCCTTATGTTGTTGTAAAGGTTAGTTATAAAAAGCGTTGTTTGTTATTTTCATAAGGATGAATTTTAATTTTTTTTAATGATTTTTTTTATTTTAAACATATATATTTTATGCCAGTAAATTTTGATGTCAAATGAAATAAAGGAAAAGTCGTACATTTGTATTTAAAGTTTCTTTCTATCTTTAATTATTAAACCTATAAGTGGATGTCAAAATACAAAAAAAAACCTGTACCTACATTCCGCGACGTACTAATAACCCACCTTGTATATTAAATAAATTTATCGTCATCATCAAATATTAAAAAAATTATATTACAAGCTGTTTAAAATATTATTACGAATTTTGTTTATTTGGAAATATATTTTCTGCAGTATTTCAATACCAAAAAATGAAAATAGTAGGTAGCTAATTAACGAAATTATGATTAAATAACTTAATTGTAACACCACTGCAGAATATCATATGATACATACATAGATATTCGTTGATTCTTTAAAAACATTTTTATCAATACCTACATCATACATTGAAGTAAATACAGTAACGCAAAAAACAGATGTTGATAAAAAAGTGTACAAAAGAAATCCGTAAGTACGCCTGGCAACATTACCAATGTCTTGTTTATATGTTGCTAAAATTCTGCTGGTGGTGTACTCTACCGGTAATTTGGAAATTTAAAACTGCTGGCCTATTCCAGGAGCGGTCTGTGGAGATAGCTATTTTGTCTGTGATAGCATAAATATCACTTTTTATCCACATTTCACACGAATAATCTCATTAAATAATAAAAATAAAAAATATATAAGAACCACAATTCCACATATTCGATTGAGGAACAAATTTATGCATTAAACATATACTAGAAGATTTGTACTATTTTATTTTTTAACTTTTTAACATTAGTGCTAAAAAGGGGGACGATAGATCAGTATTTCATGTGGATGTGGTTTAATTTGGCCGAAACATGGAAAGAAAAATATCCGGTATAATGAGAAAATACCAATTAATCCTCAAAATTATTTATTTCCCCATATTAATAAACGTACATAATAACATTTATAAAATGCTCAATTAGTTTCACCATTCTCTTCTTGCCAGCCTCACTCTGACTCCATTTGAAGACTTCAGGACTGCCTCAGCAATTAACACCATTTTATGTTCAATTGTAGGTGGGTGTAGTTCAAAATTTCTCAACGTTCTGGACAGAATGCTTTTCAGTTCCAACATGGCAAACTTTTGGCCTAAAATGTGATATAAATTGTGTATGTACAAGTGTAGTGTGCAAATAAATTAAAAAAATAAAATCAGTTTAGTTTTTCATCTGAGAATGTGTCTATATTATTCGAAACGTGGTACACCTAATTAGTAATAGTTTATGTTGAATAATTCCATAACCTTTATACCTTGTCACGTGTCAGTTATAATTTATTGACTAATTAGAAGTTTGCAAAAACAGTTAATAGTGTTGAACAGCAATTAAAAAAATTGGTTTTTACATAATTTGGAGATTATAAGAACGAAATTAACTTGAAATGCATATTGAAATATATTTTAAGCGAAATGAGAAAAATTTTTACCTATACAGTTCCGGGGTCCAGCACTGAAGGGGATATAAGAATACGGCCTAGTCCCGTCATTGTTTTCGAACCTGTCTGGGTCAAATTTTTCTGGATTCTCAAAATTATCTGGGTCCCTAAGAATACTATAGCTGACTACCAGAATGTTAACATCCTTTGGAATTATGTTACCTAAAAAAATAGACTACAGATACTTTACTATACACTAAAATTATTTACCTTTGTATTGGATATCTTGAGTGGTCACTCTGCCTAACAGGGGTACTGGTGGGTATAACCTTAGGGTTTCCTTGATGACGTTTTCCAGATATTTCATTTCCAGCAAATCGTTGTAGGTTGCCTTTCTGTTTATGTCGTCGTGGAATATGTGTTTTTGCTCTTCTACAGCCCGTTTCTAGAAAAAGTTTCATTTTTTACACTATTTTAAAGATGTTAAGCTAATAAGAATTTGGTACATGCTAGTTCATTGTGTCTTGCTTCGCTATAAATAAAATCTATATGCACTAAATCTGATTTGCTTTATACATAGGCCTTTCTGAGTGCTTGTAAGGCTGATGTAAACAATAATCCACAGTGACAAGAACTTAAGATACATTTTAACAAACATATTATCAAGTAATTATAATTTGATGAATTAACAGACTAAAAATTTGCCGATTTCAGAGATTATTTTAGTTTATTAAAAAACATCATGGTTTTGATCATTAGTATAATTTGATACAAACAATTAAATGCTACCTGGACTTCTGGATGCATTGCCAGTAAATATAATGCAAAACTCGCAGCTGAAGAAATAGTATCGTGTCCCTGAAAGATATAATAAAGAGTATGTAAATGACATTTCACAAATAATAGTACAAATTATAAAGATCCAGTTCAATAAATTAACACACAACATAGTGATTAGTTTATCTGATATTGTTGTTTCACCTCGAACATAAATGTGTCCACTTCCTCCCTGATATCCTCCCTAGACAGGGGTTCTCCATCGATGGTGGACCGAAGGAGAATATCCAAAAAAGTCATTCTTTCTTTTTCCCCAACACTTTCATCAAAGTGTTTCGTTCCATTCAGTTCGAGCTCCTTTCTTCTGGCGTCTATCACGGAATACGTCATCGCGTGGAGTTCTTGTACGGCTTTTTTCTCTTTATAAAAATCAGGACAAAACGCGTACAGAGTATCACTCTTTTTTGCAATGGAAAATATCCTGTCCATGGATATCCTGCACATTTCCCTTACGTTTTTCGCGTAACGCAATTGTTTGTCTTTCTGTGCATTTATAGACACCCCCATAGCTGCCTCTAGAATCGTAAAAATGTAATTTAAAACTCAAAATACAACGTAAACACATCTGCCTCGGCTTTAGTTCCCACAGATTGAGGTTAAATGTCATAGGGATATTCGTTTTTAAGTGATCTATCCAATCATCAACAGATCACTTTACTAGGATGTTTTCTAGGATAATTTTGAAAATTAAATGGATTCGTGTTCACTTTTTAATGAGATATTTATTCCCCTGTTATCTTGTATATCACCAGTCGCGAATTAAAATATATTCTACTATTTCTTTATACGCGTGCAATACCCCAAATCACCTCCTAGGTTTTGCTCAAGGAACTTTATAAAATTATGTATTCTGATATTTTAAATTTACCCCCCTTGGATGAATTTATACTATTTACCACATATTGCGTCTAGTGCAAAGCGATTTAAGAAAGAGTAAATATTAGTAAAATCCTCATTGACTTCATTTTTCAGCTCCCACATCAGTATGTCCAAATTTTGTTCAAATACGTCAGTGAACTTTTCCAGGAACGAGAAGTGAAATGCAGGTGTTATCAGCTTCCTGCGTGCCCTCCATTTCTCGCCTAGAACAACATTTTTAATTAATATACTAGGTTTTTTAAAACTTCAACTAAATACGCGCCATTATTCTATGGCTAGAAATTGGCCTCAATGATTTGGGATCGAGGGGGATTATCCCTCTTTATCCTGCCTCATCTCGTGTAGGCCTGGACAGCCTTCGTAGGTGGGCCCCATCCGTCGTCTACCCCGACCGCAAATGCGGCCGGTGTAGGCGCTTTGTGGGACCTCCTTTTGTCCTGGCTGGGCCCCGCCGGCTAGGGCCCTTTCTTCTGGCGCTCTTCTTGCTTCGCCGGCTCGTCTGTGTAAACCCCGGGGGTAGTGTCATGTTTATG